>NC_082639.1:94487678-94787857 GCF_028023285.1 Balaenoptera ricei
GTTATATGGAATAATTTTGAAATATCTATTTTAAAATATTTTCAGTTCATTTTTTACACAAAAGCTGTATACCACTAAGTTTTTAGTCATGTAGAATTCTATTTTAGTAATCCAAAAAGTCTAGGTTTCTCCATCAGATTTACTGTACAACATCTTGATTAAATATTTACAAATTTCTTAAAATGTATATTGCTTGCTTGATCTATTGAATAAGCATATATTCATTAGTCTTCTTTTACAAAAGGCTGCTAAGCAGAAACAATGTCTTTTATCTGTTTCTGTGTGTCTAGCACACTATGGGTGCTTAATAAATATTTAATGATGTTAAGCCATATGATAAATCACTACTGTTCTACAGATACAAATGGAAAAGGGGCTGCATCCTGAATGCAGACTTGGGTATTCTAAACCTGTGCCTGCCAAAAACAGAAAGTATACATCTTAATATTTGCCCCAAATTGATTTTTTTTTCATACAGGACCCTGAATAATGGAAGTAGGAAGTAGAAACATGCAGATTTGAAACTCTTTGAAGGACACTGAGTTTTCTGAATATCGGACGCCAGCATGCCTAGTTCATGTCAGATACTCAGTAAATAATTGTTGAGTGGATGATTATCCTTAGGGCCTAACAAACTTCATTTGTACCTGTGATTAGATTTATCTTCAGAAAACATTTCCCTGGGTGATTCTTAAACCCTAGAATATTCCTGTTGCATCTCGATCAAGCCTGGAATGTCAATGGTATTCCCATAGAATGAAAAATTCCCCAATTTTTCTCATTTGTAAAACAGGCAATTCTGCCACAAAATAAAAAATATATATTATCAATATATGAGCCTTCTAGATTTCCCCTAGTTTCTAGACTTCTGGAGTTACCCTATACTAAGATCTTTAAATAAAAATGGCTGAAACATCCACCCAACATAGAGAAGGAAACCCTTTACTCTATCCCCATATCCCCATTATTTCCAGGGTTCTTGGAGGATTTTTCTATCTCCTCATTACTTTTTGTTCCATTTTCCTACTTCTACTGTCTTCATTTTGTCTCTCCCCTCTTGCTTCCTTTCCCTTCCCTCTTCACCACATGAACATACAGTGTGTGCAAAGGGACGAATTGCAGTCCACAATCTCAAGTGTGCAAAATACATTTCTTTATTTCCTTTACCTAAAAAACAAAGTGGTGGTGGAATTCTTTAGTACAAGTTTGCTCATTTCACCTTCCTTCCTAACAACTCCATGTGGTAAGTACTGTTTTCTATCCCCATTTTACAGATAAGGAAACTGGGGCTGAGAGAAGTTAAGTAACTTACCTAAAGTTGTAAATAGAGATTTGAGTTGAATCTAAGGCTCCAGGTCCACTCCTACGTTTGACTTCTAAGTCTATGATGATTCACTGCCTCTTTCATTAGAGCTACCATAAAAGTGATTTACACAGTGGGCAGTATCTGTCTAGGTCCTTCACAGGTATTATTTTATCTGATATTAACATATCGTTCCAGCTTCCTTTTGATTAGTGTTAACCTGATATATTTTTCAATCCTTTTGCAGGTAGCATATAGTTGCCCTTGCTTTTTAATCTGTATCTTAATTGGGTGTTTAGTTTTAGATTTAATGTGATTATTGATATGGTTAGGTTTAAGCCTAACATCTTGCTATTTATTTTCTATTTGTTCCATTCTTCTGGTTCCTTTTTTCTCTTTTTATGCATTTGTTTGGATTGGTGTAATTTTTTAAGATTCCTTATATCTCCTCTGTTCGTTTATTAGTTGTATCTGTTTAGTTGTTTTAGGATTCCTTTAAGGTTTATAATATGTAACTGTAAGTTATCACGGTCTAACTTCAGATGATATTATACCACTTCAGATGTAGTACAAGAAGTATAATATTAGACTTTAATTTCTCCCCTGCCAGCCTTTGTGCTTTTGTTTTTATACATTTTACTTGTATACATCTTATAAGCCTCACAATATATGATTATTTTTGTTTTAACAATCAATTATCTTTTAAATAAGAAAAAATCTTATATATTTACCCTCATAGCTATCATTTCCAGTTATCTTCATTGCTTTGTGTGTAAATCCGGATTTCCATGGAGTTCTTTTAACATTTCTTATAGTTTGTGTCTGCTGGTGAGGAATTCTTTCAGCTTTTGTATGCTGGAAAATGACTTTATTTTACTTTGTTTTTGAAAGATATTTTTCTGGGTGTTGAGCTCTAGATTGGCAGGTTATTTTTTTCTTTCGTTACTTTAAAGATTTTGCTCCATTGTCTTCTTACTTGCATTGTTTCCAAAGAGAAATCTGTATGTAACATGTTTTTTCTTTTATTACTGCTTTTAAGATAGCCTGGTTTTATGTATTTTGATTATGATATGCCTTGGGGTAGGTTTCTTTATGTTTCTTATGCTTAGGTTCATTGCACTTCTTGGATTTTGTAAAAATTAGAAAATATGGGGGATTATTTCATCAAATATTTATTCTGTCCACCCCTCTCTCTTCTTTTCTTTAGGAATTCTAATTACACATGTCTTAGGTCACTTGACATTGTCATGTAATTCACTGATGCTCTTTTTTTTCTTCTGTGTTGTCTAATCTGCTAATCCCAATTGAGTGTATTTTTTCATTGCAGAAATTGTATTTCTTTGTCTCAAGAATTTTGATTTGGATCTTTTTTTATATCTTCCATCCCTCTAGTTAACTCTTGAACACATGAAATACAATTATAATAACTGTACATAACTGTTTTGATGTCCTGCCTGCTAATTGTAATATGTGTGTCAGTTTTGAGTTGGTTTCTATTGATTACTTGCATCATTTTTCTGCTCCTTTGCATGGCTGGTAATCATTGATTGTATGCCTGATATTGTAAATTATACCCTGTTCAGTGCTGGGTATTTTTGTATTCCTATGAATGTTCTTGAGGTTTTCCTGGGATTTAATTAAGTTATTTGGAAACATGTTGATCCTTTGGGGTCTTATTGCTGTGATCTATTAGGCTGGTCTGGAGCAGTCCTTAGTCTAGGGCTGATTATTACACATTACTGAAGCAAGACTTTCCTGACTACTTTATCCAGTGCCCCATGAATTAAGAGTTTTTCTCATCTGGCTAGTGTGAATAGGCACTATTTCTAGTCCTGTGTGAGTTCCAGATACTCGTAGCCAATCTTTTTGAATGTTTTTCTCCCTCCCCTCCTGTAGTTTCTTCATCCACATACACAGATCAGTATTGTGCTGAGTACTTGAGGGGTCCGTGTGCAGATCTCCAGTGTTCTTTGTGAAGTTCTCTCCCCTCCAGTACTTTTTCTTGACTCTAGCTGCCCTAGTCTCCTGAACTCTCACCTCCTTCTCCTCTGATCAAGGAGTCCACTGGCCTCAGCCTGGGTTCCCCCTGTCTGTACCATGGTCACAAAACTCTCTCAAGACAGCAAGCCAAGGCAGTCCGTGGATTCAGTTTGTTTATTTATTTATTTATCTATCTATCTATCTATTTATTTATTTATGTTTGCTTTCTCTTGGGAGTCATTGTCCTTTCTTTCCTGGTGTCTGGTGTCTTGAAAACATTTCACAGATTTCATCTTTTGGGGAGTTATTTCAGGTGGAAGAGTAAACACTGACCCTGTTACTCCATTTTGTATGGAAGTTGAAGTCCCGTGTTTTTAATTATGCTTTCGGGTGATTTCTGGAATGATCTAAAGGGTACTGTGGATCAGGCATTTGTATGTGGTAGATTGATTAACCAAAATGCCCTTATTGGATATGAGAGAGTTTTAAAGTTACTATTATAGTGTAAGCCAAATGTGTTGACGTATTTGTGTTCTGAGCCACGAAGGGATCATTCCCCACAACTAAACCCACTTTAGTGCCTCCACCATCAGGTTAATCGTTTGACTGGGAATTGATAGCAAGCAGGATTTTTAGCTATGCCAACAGGAAGTAAATGTAAAATTCACTATTTTAGACATCATACCAGCTCAGAATCAGTCTTTTGGGTACTTATGCTTTTGTTCTTTTGACTGTTTTTTGTGCTCTTTAAGTGCATGTGCCCAACCTCCTTCTTCCTTCCTGTCCACCATTCCCTCCTTTCAAAGAGAAGAAAACAGAGAGTAGGCCACTAGTCAGGACATTTGGCCTTTAATCAGTTGCTCCTAGCTCATCTCTGCCTAGAAAATAATAATAGCAGTGACAGTTATATTTAACATGTATTGACTATTTATGTTGTGCTAGGAACTCTTCTAAGCACTTTTATTAACTCATTTAATCATCACAACATCCTTATAACAATATTACTGTTATTATCCCCAATTTTTAAATGGGGAAGTTAAGGCATTGAGAAGATAAGAAAATTGTTCAAGGTCACATAGCTAGTTAAAAGGAAAAGGATCAGATTCCAACCAGGAAACCCTGCTCCATAGCCCAAGATGCTACCACTCTGCTGTGTTCCCTTTCTTCTGCCCAGACTCCCTTCACTTTGGAATTTACATCTGCTCTAAATTCTGTTACTTTCCTGAGTTTCTGACATGCTTTACTCTGATGTTCAATTTGTATGATGTGGAGATTTCTACCCTGGTTGTTGACATACTACCTATAGTGAACTTTATTGAATAATTTCCTTGCTGTCTTGGTCCCAACCTTCAGTCTTCTCTTGCTGCTTCCCAGTCACCAACCCAGGTACACCTAAGTGCCTACTCTTTATACTCTTTCCCTACTCTTCATATTCACAGCTCTGTTCACTCAGAACTATTTGAGTACTACCTCTCCTTAAATTATTACAGCCTTTGCCCACTTATTCATTGGTTCCACAGCAGAGCCCCATTTAGAAATAACAGTGAAGCAGGAGGATCAAGGAGACACATCTCTGCCAGGGAGAGATTAAAGTGCTCTGAGCCTTCAATATGTGGCTCCAGGATTTCTCCAACCTCTCTCGCTTGCTTACAAGGGGGTAATTAGCTTGCTTGCCACATGCCTGTTTTTTCCAATCATGGACACCTACTTCCTTAAAATGAGATTGTTAGATTTAACAACACTTTAAGGAAGGTTTGGGGAGCACTGAAGTACCATGTTGAAAGTGAAGCTCTCACCTTCAGTTTTAAACAGCTCCCAACTCCCAGAAGGTGTCACAGAGTTGTGATGTGGTGGACAGGGCAGGGAGGAACATCTCCATCACCTCTAGCTGGAATCTCCAGACACCATCCTGCCTCATAGTCTGGGTTCCCCACTTTCTGGCTCTGGAGAGGGAATAAAGACCTCCTTTCTCTCTTCAAAGCCCACTTAATTTCCGGTGCAGGAAGATTGTCTGAGAATATTCCCTTACTTCAAGAGAAATTCCCACCCCTAACCAGAGAGTGAGGCCAGACCTTCTGGCCCACGTGAAAACAATTTTGCTATTTAATAATGCATTTCTTCAAGTCTGTCTGTTCCTCCACAACATCATCTTTGAGGCATCAAAATCCAGTCAATGTTGTGTGTGTCAAGCTCAGTCTGGTTCCTCTTCATAGCGTTTTCTCCAAGAGGATAAGATATCAAGCCACCACATTCCTCCTTATTTCATACACTCCCCTAATTTCCTATGAGCACATGCTTGGGCAAAAAGATGCACGTATCTCCCAGGGGCAAGGGAATTTTTCGGGCAGCATAAATTGTGAGTTAGTGGTGAGTCTCCTCAGAGACTTGGATCTGCAAAGGACACACCATATTTACATCACTAACCAGAAAGCTTATTATCTCAAGCCGAAGCAGCTGCATTTGAGTTATTTCACAGGATCAAGGCTCTTTAAAGAAGAGTGGGTGGGTACTTGCATTCCATTGCATGAATGAAAAGCTCACCAAAGGGTGCTTTCCAGAACCGAGGAAGATTTTGCCAACCAGATATAATCCATTGCAGATATTTCTGGCAGAGCCCCCAAATGACAGTTTTGCAACTTCAATAAATATTAAGATGCATTCTCTAATGAATATCCCCATTTAATATAAATGCTTATTTTTAAAAAATGAAAAATGGAATTATTTTGAATGCTTCTGTTAAAACTGAAGCTCAGACAAATGAAACTACATCGCTGAAGTTACACAGCTTCTTAAGTGGTGGCCAGTAGACACAGGTGAAATAATGCCAGTTTCACAGAGAGTGACTATGTCAGTAATGGAAGCACACCGCCCCCTCCTCTGGTCTCAGCATATTGCCTGTGACCCTTAAGGATGTTTCTGATGAGGTGAAAAACTGAGGGCACAGCTAGGGGAGAAGATCAATCCAGAGACATAAAGGTGATTGCTTTAGGAGAAAGAGCCCTTCCTAAAGAACCAGGGTGTTGGAAGTGATCAGAATGAAAAAATCAGGGTTCAACACCAAGTCTAATCACCAACAAGTGCAGAAACCAGGGTGGATGCACAACAATCCTAGTTAAAAGTGGAGATTAGAACCGGAGGTACATGAGGCAGGGGAACAGCCTTGGAATGAAGAGTCACAGCCCCAGGAATTGGGAATAAGGTTGTTAAATGAAGGCACCATTGCAGGAGAGCAGAACTGGGGGCCCTGCCAACGTCAGGACCATGAGTTGAATGCCGGGGAAGGAGAAAAGCCCAAGGTACAGGTTCACGGATCAGGACAGACTAGAGACAGAGGCTAGTCTGGCACAGCTGAGAGTATTTTGACAGGCTTAAATCCCTAGAGCCACCACAAGAAGCACCTGTTCCTCCTGGCGCTGTCTAGCGGGTTGTGGGTCCAGCCTGCTTGCTTCCGGGCAAGGTCCTGATACCAATCAATGGTGACCGCACGGTCCCACACAGACACCTCCATCGAGCAGAGGGCACTCTGTCGGGCAGATTCATTGTCAGCCTCCTATCTTACTCTTTGTCATAAAGCTCTTGTGTTTACCAGTGCATTAAATATAACCCTGCAAGAGAAAATCCTCATTTTCATGCTTGAAATATAGTATCTAATGGCATATCTATTTGACTTTTACTACATGCCTTTCATTCCTCTAAGTGAGGTAATTGACCTTTACTTTGCTACCCTGTGGATTAAGAGGCTACACCACACTCTGCATCTGATATTTCCAGTCCTGCAGGAGAGGCGGCTTTGATCTGCTTCTGTTGCAGCCCTGCTCTTCGGGCAGGCCTTCAAATGAAGGGAAACCTCAAGGCCCAAGACTGCTTTGTGGCAGTTATTGTCACCGTCATGTGGATTTTATGAGAAAAAGCACAGGTCACTCCATTTCTATGGCCATCTCTATGGAGTCTAAGGAACGGGGGCCTGTAAGGCTTCCAGAACCTTCCACCTCAGTTTCAGATGACATATCCTCACTCCCTGCCTCCAGTGTGTTCTTTAGGGATCAGCAGCCTTTTTCAGATTTGGTTCAAGCACCTGAAAGTTTCAAATAGTGTCCAAAGTACACAATTTGTAAGAGAGAAGAAAATATTAGCGTCACTGGTAAAAGCTTAAGCTCTCTTGTGAACCAGGTGTACCCAAAAACGCTTTGTGTGATAATTTATCACTAGTGTTATATAGAACGCTAGAAGTCAGAGAGAGCCTGGGCTTTCTCTGTTGCCCTTTTAGCTTTCCTTTCCACAACCAAAGCAACAGCAAAAATAATAAAGGCGATGATAACGATGGAGATGATGATGAGGTTAATAAACATTTACTGTGTGCCAGGCACTGTTTTTAAATGCTTTGAAGATAATAATATGTTATTCTTCATAGGAACCTTATGAGTTAAGTACTGTCATTATCCAGTCTTACAGATGAGGAAATTGAGGCATATAAGTTATGGAACCTGCCCAAGGTCACACTGCAAGCGAGTAGTAGAGCTAGAGTCCAAACTGAGGCATTTTGGACTTGAGAGACAGAAGTTTGGATCCTGCTGCATTTGGACAAGTTGTGTATATAATGAGGGTATTTCACTAACTAACGTCTTGTTTCTAGAGAGTCCTCAGGCTCGATCAGTTAGCCTCTTGAGGTGCAGGGTTCTCCTGAACACCCCAGGAGGATTTCAGGAACCCTAGGGAAAGGCAGTCAATCAGTGAAGCCCTGTTACATAAAGAACAAATCTCGATCCCTTCCACCTACTGACTAAAGGACTAACAGACAGAGAATAGGTATTGGGAGCTCCTTACTCCTGGGAAGGCAGGTGATTGATTGCTGAGGTCTTCGACCTAACAGTCTAATGGTGTCCCTTCCTGTGGTCCATCTTGCAGTCTAGAAAGTCTTCTCTGGCTCCTTCCCTCTGTCTTCCTAGTTCTGAGCTTCCCTCCACCCCCCCCCCCCCCAGAGACAAGGATTTGGATGCAAATAGTATATTTGGGAAGTAGTTCCAGAAAGCACTGTGAGGGAATGAGGAGTAAGTAGAGCAGGAAGGAAGGTCAATAAAGTTGCTGTTTTCAGAGCTTTCTCCTTGAGAGGCAAGGAAGCTGGAGTATTTTTCCTCAAGCATCCAGCCCTCATTGGCTGAAGGTTGCTGCTGGGAAGGTAATCCACCTCTAGCTTGTTCAACTTGCTGGCCAAGCACCAAGCACATTGAGGTAAGAGACCAGGAAGCTGGCTCTGAGGGAACTGTCTGCTGTCTGCAGGGGTAGTGATGCTTTTGTTACACACTTTTTATCTTTTCTTACCCAGAACCCTCTCCCCTTCTCTGTTCCTTCCTATCAAATGATTTTGAGAACCTGTTCAAACCAGAGCTGAAGTCTTTGGCAACAAAAAGCAGGGTAGAAAGAGCTCAGTGTTTAAGCACTTGAAGAAAAAATGTTGGCTTACTTTGTTTAAAGTATTGCTAGTGGGATTCAGGGAGAGGGAGGCAGGGAGGTGTGTGGAGAAAAACTAAACCATTATGTTTCCATATTAAAACAAGTTTGGTTTTATATCCTACATGTAAACAATCTCCATCTGAGTTTTATCTTCATCTGTAAAGTGAAGATAGTGATACCAGCCTATCTCTCTCCCACAAAGTTGCTGTAGAGATGAAATAAAACACCATTAGGAAAATGCATCCTTTGAATGTGCTTTTAAACACAGAATAAGCTCAAAAATGCTAGCTTATTTGTTATTGTTATCATTTTTTCTGATCCTGTGTTTCCACATTTCCACAGTGAGGGTATGGGATTGGATGATTCTTCCAACAAATATTCATGAAGAGCCTACTGCCCACCAGGCACCATGAAGGATTCCATTCAGGAGCTGGGATTTAGCCCTGCCCATGGCCTGCCCTCATGAAGGCCACAGTCCTGGTCCCTCTCCTCCACACTTCAGGTCTTCACAGTCCACCAAGGCTTCTTCTCATCCTTCTGTTAAATACAGAACAAGAATGAGAAGACCTAGTGACCCTGGGGTAGTTAAGACAACAGGTCCCTTCTTTCTGTGGATATTGTTCAACTGGAAGTTTTGCTTGTTCTGTTTTTCATACTTTTTTAATGGTTCAGTGCTCAGAAATAATAAAATCTTAGCCACAGAGTCTCATATATTGTAAGTGTTCAGCAAATATTTCATAATGATGGATGATGACAGTCAAGTGGGGACTAAAATTTATGAAGTTAACCTAGTCATGAGCCATCTGTGGTGGCACTTGACATGCTCTCTCATTCAAAAGTCAAACCAAATGAAGTTACTCATCATCATCTCTATTTTACAAATGAGAAACCAGTCTTAGAGAAGCAGTCTCTAGCCTAAGGTCAAACGGTTTAAAAGTGATCAACGGAATATTCAAATCCAGATCTTGTCTAACTCCAAAATACAGCACTTTTCACCTTAACTTAAAAAGTGAAGTGAATATACACTACCAAACGTAAAATAGATAGCTAGTGGGAAGCAGCCACATAGCACAGGGAGATCAGCTCGGTGCTTTGTGGCCACCTAGAGGGGTGGGATAGGGAGAGTGGGAGGGAGACGCAAGAGGGAGGAGATATGGGGATATATGTATACGTATAGCTGATTCATTTTGTTATAAAGCAGAAACTGACACACCACTGTAAAGCAATTATACTCCGATAAAGATGTCTAAAAAAAAGTCACTTCATTTTACAAAAACCAAACAACAACAACAAAAACAACAAAAAAAAACTTTTAATAAGAATTGTGTAAGGTTAGAATTGAAATGAACTTTGAAATTATCCAGCATATTCTGATGCCCACCTCCTGGTGATAACATTTCTCCATTTTCCAATTCTAAATCCTTGACAGAAAAATCTGGTTGGCCCAGCTCATCTTTTCAAGCTAGACCATAAATTTTGGGTTGTTGATCAATGTATGTAATGACTGCTTTGGGGTCTTACGTCCAGTCTAGTTCAATCAGCTCAGGAGGTGGTTAAGTCATGGAAAAGTAACATGGTATTTTGGGTTAGGATCTTTTGGTTGCTAGTAACAGGAAAATAATTCAAACTAGTTTAAACAAATAGATACTATTTTGGCTCATTACTAGGAATCCAGGACACAGCTAGATTCGGACAAGCTGGCAGCATGGGCTACACAAAGTCATCAGGATATTATTCCTGTCTCTTAGTTTTGCTCTCCTCTGTCTTGGCTTTATTTTAAGCCAGGATTTTCCATGTTGTGGCCAAGACGGCCATGAGCAGCTCCAGGCTACCTACTACCAGTGTAGCAATACTATAAGGAAAAAGAATTCTTACTCCCATAATCTCAGCAAAAGCCCCAGGACCAGTTTTCTAAGGGATTGAGTCATGTTCCCATCCTTGAACCAATTATTGTGTCCAAGAAGATAGAATGCATTAGTAGGCTGAGCCCAGCTTCTCTGCTCACCCTTGGAGCTGCAAGTTGAAATCCCCCACCTGATCCTCTTAACCTGAGAATGAGAAAGGATGGTCCCAAAGGGTTGTTACCAAAGGAAGAAGAAGGGATTTGGGGTGTGCAAAAACACATGCATACCCACCACAGCTTAGATATTGCCAGAAGGTAGGGTCAGTCAGGCAGCCAATGTAGGGCATTTTTCAAACACAGACCAAATCCTTCACCTTTCAAAGAAATGGGTCACAGAAGCCGGTTTAATTCACCAAAAATGAATCAGCTAGTTAGTGATTGAGTCCAGGTCTCTTGATCATATATCATTTGACTCTAAAATATGACCCTGATCCATATTAAATTACTTTAAATTTCATTTCTCATTAAAATATTCTCACACATTTGGTACAGACCCTATGTCTGAAGATTTAACCATATCAATGGAAAGACTGAATGTGATTATGACAGTATCAGTACTATCTAGTTACTTTTTCCTGACCATATCCTATCTAATGGATCTTTTCAGAACTCGTTGCTGTGCTTCATTTATATTCTCAGAGTTCTTTGTTTCTTTGCTTTAAAGCCCTTGTTTCTAATCTTAAGTGAAACAGTTCAGGTCATCAGTCATAGCAAGTAAGATCATGCTCTTTTAGTGGGCGGGTTTTTTTCTTTTACCTCTCTCTTTCTTTTTTTTTTTTTTTTGTCTTTAAACTTCAGCTTTCCCAAGGCTTATTAACAAAAGTAGGCCACCAAATAAGGGGAAAAAGCCAAAGGCTTTGCTAGGTGCATTCTTCTCTACTGGACATTATTTTATTTCTCAGAAAAAGGAGAATTAGAAGAAAGCTATTACCCCCAATTTTCCATACCACCCATGGGAATCTAATTCAATTTCCTCTCAAAGTTTGTAGTGAAAGGTAAAAGTATAGAATAAGGTTGCTGTAGTGTATTCTTTTGCACAGATTTGACTTTTATTTCTAGTCATAAAGCTATTTATTCAGCCTGATCCATTTCTTTTTTTTTTTATAGCTACTTTATTTATTTATTTATTTATTTATTTTTGGCTGTGTTGGGTCTTCGGTTCGTGCGAGGGCTTTCTCTAGTTGCGGCAAGCGGGGGCCACTCTTCATCGCGGTGCGGGGACCGCTCTTCATCGCGGTGCGCGGGCCTTTCACTATCGCGGCCCCTCCCGTTGCGGGGCACAGGCTCCAGACGCGCAGGCTCAGCAGTTGTGGCTCACGTGCCCAGCTGCTCCGTGGCATGTGGGATCTTCCCAGATCAGGGCTCGAACCCGTGTCCCCTGCATTAGCAGGCAGACTCTCAACCACTGCGCCACCAGGGAAGCCCCTGATCCATTTCTAATCAGACTCTAAGGTAACCATTTGAAGAAATAAGACCTTTTTAAGTGGATAAGTATACATATTTAAGAGATCTCAAAAACTTACCTGACAATCCAACCTGATGAAGGAATCCCACAGTGTCAGATGGCTCAGCGCTGCAGCAGAGCCTTACTGAACTCTGTGGCTTTGCAGAGCACAAGAGAACTTTAGGTTTATTCCTGCCCAATTTTTCTTATGTCCCAATTTCTCCAAGAGGAGAATTACATTTTTTCAATACAAGGAAGTATATAAGAAATTATCATGGTATAGTTCACATCAAATTGGAATTTAAAAAATAAGTGAAAAATATATTTCACTTTTGTGGTTCTATAAAGAAAAAAAGAAAGAAAGAAATCTAACTTAGTTGGTTACTATAAACCACAGAATGGACAAGTATGTGTGAACATAACTTGAGCACGTCAACAATCTTTATAATTGCTTCTTATATCAGGAATATATTCAGTTTTCCCAAAGAGGAAGGCGAATGTCTGTCTTAAACAGGGTGAGGCTTGTTTTCTGCATGCAAGAGGACATGGGGAGGTCGATTGCTGGGGGCTCACATAGTGTGTGAGGACATGGTCGGGCCTTGGTTTCCTTCTAGCCTCCTAGTTACCTGTCGTTAAGCAGAACTTCCATTCTTATGATTGCAAAGCTTTAAGTCCCTCTAGCATTTCCGTCTGGACCCCAGACAACAGAACAGGAGGAAAGTGCAAAGAGAAAGAAGCAAAAAGCCAAAGGAATGATTCCATTCAAGCTGTCCTTTTTTTTTTAAACATTTGCTTGTGGCCTTTTTTCAAGTTTATTTATTTATTTATTTATTTTTGGCGTGTCGAGTCTTCGTGTCTGTGCGAGGGCTTTCTCTAGTTGCGGCAAGCGGGGGTCACTCTTCGTCGCGATGCGCGGGCCTCTCACTATCGCGGCCTCTCTTGATGCGGAGCACAGGCTCCAGACGTGCAGGCTCAGTAGTTGTGGCGCATGGGCCTAGTTGCTCCGCATGTGGGATCTTCCCAGACCAGGGCTCGAACCCGTGTCCCCTGCATTGACAGGCAGATTCTCAACCACTGCGCCACCAGGGAAGCCCCAAGCTGTCCTTTTTTAAAAGCTTTCCTGAACACCCTACCTAGTGACTTCTGGTCACATCTCATTTGTCAGAACTACCTAATTTGGCCAACCCCAGAGGAAGGGCAGTCTGGGAAAATCAGTGTTTTAGTTTTCCCACATGTTTTATAGAGGAAGGCAAGAGAGAAGGGAATGTGAAGGACTTTTAGATAGCCATGAATTTGCCATTGCTCTCTATAATAATAGCTATAATAATAGCTAATATTTATTGAATACTTACTATCTACCACAATCTGTGATACACATTTAATGTGGACTATTTCATTTAATCTCCATAGCAATCCTATACTAGTTACTAACAGTAGTCCATATTATAGGTGAGGAAACTGACACTCAGTTGGGGACACCCAACAGGCTCATGGTAGAGCTAGGACTTAAACTCAGGCCCTTCGTGTCCAGAGTCCAAGCTCTTAATACCATGTTGCCCTATCTGTCTTATAGAATCTGGTTCTTTGAACAGTGATCATTTGTATTTCTAGGATTGGAGACCCCTAGATTTTCTGTTTTCTCAAAAAGAATTAGAATGGTTTACTATGCACATATTAAGCATCTAGGATCATCTATTAATTGCTAATTGGTCTTGGATTAGTTGAGTTTTAATTTAACAAGCTCTTTACCTGCCAGTCTTCAGATTGATTGGTTGTGCAGAGAAGAGTGACAGTCTGGATTGCGATGATTATCTTGCTATGTCTTTTATCCTTTGGCACCTCTTGTCTAACCAGATTTCCCTTGGGTGTAGTAAACGGGTCACAGAGCACCATCATATACCCTTTCCAATCTTGGACAATGCATTATCTCAAATGTATAAGCTCCTATTTTTATTTTATAGTCATGGTACTCTTGTCTCCCTGGCAAGCTATAGAAATAGAAAAGAACTATTTTTAATATTACATACAAGAACCAGCAGTTTAGTGAATCATGTAATCTGACGCTTCACTGTGAGTAAGTTTAAAGTCTCAAGTAAGGTTTAAATGGAACTTTTAGAGGGTTTTAAAAGTGCCATAAGGATGTCTAAGTCATTTATTGCAAAATGTGTAAGAAGGCTTTCTGGTCCTTTTTCCATCAATTTTTGGAGCAAACCAATTGCCTTATATAAATTTTTTTAAAAGATCATTTTAAAATCCCAGAGTCAGTGAAGAGCTGATCAAGATCTCAGTTTTTATTTTACACTCCCAGAGAAAACTGTATAACAGTACATTTCTCTGCTTCAAAAAAAAATAAGTTTATACAATTCAGTTTTCAAAAATAATTCTTCCAAGAACAAAGGTTAAGAGAGTGGATCCCCCATCAACCAGGGCCCCCAACAACCAGGAACTCAATATATTGTGAAAGAATGAGCTCAAGAGCCATATGGAAACCTGCCCTCTGGATTTGCAGGGTGGCCTCCTAGAGTCCTAACACCGCTTCTTTCATTTATGCTTCTCCCATAATACAGGAAACCAAACACAAGTCGGATGTCCAGCCTCTTTGTTGGTCTGTTGGTGTGTCACTGCTTTCAAAAAATTATAAGCAGATATCTATTTCACACTGAACTGTGACCATTGCATAGCTTATAAATACACACCTTCTGAAAACATTTTTGCTTACCAGTGATCAGTAGCATGAGACTCTAGATTTAATTAATGAAGGAAGAGGTAGTAGAATGCTGGAAAGGTTGGAGCCCTCTCTTTCCTAGTGGGATTAGGATCAGACCAGCCCAATTTGATATTTGAAGATCCAGTCTTTTGCTATAAGACTGTGCTTAAAAATACAAATGATAATTGTAGTAGTTTATATTTATTAAGTGCTTATTACCTATGAGGTGCTGTTTTCAGATATACTTTCAGATGTGTGTAAGAAAGACTGACATTAACAGTGCCTTAGACAAAGCAGAAGTTTATTTCTCTCTCCTTGCATTTGGGAGGTCAGTGCTCCAGAGCTGGGATGGTGGCTCTGCTCCATACACCCACCCTGACCCACCTTCCTCTGACTTCAGGGGAGGTTGTCTGAGGGCCCTGGTGCCGCTACCAAAGTCCACATGGTCTGAGGTGACTCAATACCCTGTGCATGTTCCAGGAAGTAAATGAGAAATGGGAAAGGAGTGCAGGCCCAACAGGAGTGTCACAGACACCACTCCTGATAACATGCCATTGGCTGGGATGTAGTCACATGGCCACACTTAGCTAGAGGAAGTGCTGGGAAATGTAGTCTTTATGCCTGTGACCATATGCCCAGTTAAAACTGTTCTGGTGTGGAAAAACAAAGATCAGTTAGCAGTTTCTGCCTTATCACAGTGTATCATTCAACCCTCCCAACAACCCCTAAGGTAGGTATTTTCCTATCCTCGTTTTACAGAGGAGTAAACTGAGCTTGAGGAAGTTGCCTAAGGTTCCTGCTAACGCCATACTACATAACCCCAGAGCCCAAACTCTTATCCACTGTTTTCTGTCGTCTCTTTTGGATAAATGCCCTATTCCATTTAGTTTATTTTTTCATTTCTTTAATGCACAATTCAGTGGGTGTTAGTATATTCAAAAAGTTGTGCAGCCATCATCACTATCGAATTCCAGAACATTTTCATCACTCTAAAATGACTGTCCATTAGCAGTCACTCCCTATTCACTCCTCTCCCCAGCTCCTGGTAATCACTCATCTGCTTTCTGTCTGTATAGACTTGCCTATTCTGGGTATTTCATACAAAGGAAAATGTATATCATGTGGCCTTTTGTGTCTGGCTTCCTTGATTTAGCATGTTTTCAAGGTTTATCCATGTTGTAGCATGTACCAGTACTTCATTACTTTGTGTTTTTTCTATTGTTATCTACATCTTCTTTATTCATTCATCAGTTGGTAGATGTTTTGGTTGTTGCCACTTTTTGGCTATTATGAATAAAGCTGCTATGAACATTTGTGTACAGGTTTTCGTGTGGACATGTTTTCAATTCTTTTGGGTAAATGTCTAGGAATAAAATTGTTGGGTCATATGGTAACTTTATGTTTACCTTTTTGAGAAACTACCAGACTGTTTTCCAAAGTGACTGCCCAATTTTACATTCCTACCAACCATACATGAGGGTTCCAGTTTCTACACATCATTGCCAACATCTGCTGCTGTCCGTCTTTTTTAATTATAATCATCCTAGTGGATGTGAAGTGGTATCTCATTGTGATATTAATTTGTATTTTTTCTAATGACTAATGATGTTGAACATTTTTTATGTGCTTACTTGTACTTACTGGCCATATGCACGTATCTTCTTTGGAGAAGTATTTAGATCCTTCATCCATTCTCTAATTGGGTTATTTGTCATTTTATTATTGAATTATAAGTTATATATTATATATAATATTATATATCATACTATATATATATATTCAGTTTGTGAGTACAGCTAGAGCCTTAGTGTTGGTCAGGTTTAGGTCAGAGATTTCCACACAATATGGTGGAAGGGAGAATGTGTGCATAAGGATCACCCCCAGGATTTTAGTTTTCTTGTTCAGCAGGACTTTGACCCACCGGTGAGCTCAGGAGTCCTTTTCAACCTTTACTGTGCACATAAATCACCTAGAGATCTGGTTAAAATCCAGCTTCTTATTCAGAAAGCCTGGGGGAGGACTGAGATTTTAACAAGCCCTCAGGTGATCCCAGAGCTACTGGCCCATGGACCACACCTTGACTAGCAAGTGTTAGAGAATTAGTATTAATACGCTATTTAGACCATGGGTCTACTTCTCCTCTGAACCAGTTTGCTTTGTTCTTCCTCAAATAAAGTGATATCCTAGAAGGAGCCCATCTTTTGGAATTGACCCTTGGCTACCACTTACCAGCAGCGTGTTTCTTTGAGCAAGTTACTTTACTGCTCTCAGGCACACCTTCCACATCTGTAAATCACAGATACTTATTCCTCCTTCTCAAAGTGGTGACGAGGCTGAGGTGAAATAACATACATAAAGCATCTATTCAGTTCCAGGTCTATAGTGGGCTTTGGTAAGTGTTGATTTTTTTTTCCACCTGCCTTAAATGATAGGGGCTGTACCTCTGACTGTTTAGTACAAATACATCCTTATCAATGTAGAGACAACTCAGTGTTACTGCCCTAATATCCTATATAGTCATGATTAAATAGAGTATTCAGTCTTGGTGGTCTGTAGTTAGTCTGTGTATGTTTCATCTCCTTTACTCAACAGATTGCTTGTTCTTGGAGATTAGGAGTCTACGTTGTCTTCTTTTTGAATGCATGAGACCTCTCACAGTGTTATCCATAGAATATGTTATTAATTAAAGCTTATGGAATGAAGCAGACAGCCCATTCCAGTAGCAGCGGTAACAATAGTGACAGTAGAAATAATAATAATAATTGAAACTAACACTTATTAATACCTTTCTGTCAGACATTATGCTAAGTGTATGCATGGATAATCTCATTCAGTCCCCAAAACTGTTCTTTGAAACACATTCATTTATTGTCCCTGTGGCAGCTGAAGCCTGGCCATACTTAGGAAGACAGCGTGACTTCTGCATTGGTAAGAGCTGAGTTCTAAAGGCTAACTGCCCATAGTTCGAATCCCTGCTCCAGCTCATACTGCCTGGGAGACGTGAATTTCTTAGTCCCTCGGTATTCAAATGCATCATCTATAATTATTAATAGTGCTAATTCCATGTAACTATTTTGTAGTTTATATGAAATAATGCGTGAAATATGCAAAAAGCACTTAGCACAATGCCAGGTGCTTGGAAGTATTTAGTCAAGGTTAGCTCTGTTTATTTCTTTGTTAAGTCACTCATTTATAGCTTCACAACAAATAAGTGGCCGAGGCAGAATTTGAACCCAGGCTGTCTGATTCAGTGTCATAACTCATAATCTCTAAGTCATTTTGCCGCCAAGTCTCCCATTTCAAATAATGTATTGAAGTAGAAATCGAAAATTCATGTGTCAAAGTGAAAAGAGAAAGGTCAAGGGGCTGCAGAGGGAGAAAAAGTATGTGAGAGGCATTTTATAATTTGTCACCTTTTGAAAAAGACATCTCCAAATGCCTGATATTTGTGCTGACTTGTTTTCTACAAGTATTTGTGTAGCAAGTGCTGATCCAAGGAAGGCAAACCTGATCCAGGTTTTGTAGTGCCTGAAATGTATGCCCTTTGGGAAGGGGGCTTATTAAGGAAAAACCTTCATTAATTAAAAATATAATAATATCTTATTGGTGAAAATAATATAAAATCATATGACTGTATGAACACATTGTTAAGGTCCTTCTCAAGGTTTTGGAAGGGCCGCCTGATACTTAAACTTCATTCACTTCAGGGTAGATCCTCCTATGGCATAAAAGTAGCCAAAAAGCAGCAAGCCTGATTTCCCTTCCAGTTTTGTTTCACAAAGGGTCAGTTTTAAACTTCTTTGTCTTGGTACTTTTATTTGAAACACTACTGATAGACTACATGTACAGACCTCTAACTCACAGGAAACTCTGGTGGATAGCATGCTTCCCAGAATAAATATATTCAGTTATTTAAAAAAAAAAACAGGCAGACTAGATGGGTTTTTCATACCTACTGGCAGGTGGCACAGATCTAAATGTTGGAGCCTTTTTATAAGCAAGATTAAATTGACTTGTGACAGCTGCTCACTAAAATACAGGAAGTGCAGACCTGGTTGAAAGCAAGAACACACTGGTTTTCATTAAGTTTGCATCACAGAATAGAGCTCACTATTTTTTGTTAAAGGTCTGTCTTAGCAATGCCCTTATTTGACAGTGTGTGCAATTTGTCGCTTACACACAAGTGGATCTTTGAGGTACAAGCAAGTCAATTAGTTCTATCTGCAGTGTCTTAGTGTGAGTTCTATATGTGTAAACAGAATCGGTGAATAGGCTCAGCTCTCCAGAACATCAGATCTGTGACCGCTAGCGAAGCCTGTTAGGTCTCCACTTGTACAGTTCCTCCCCCACCTAATGTGATGGCAAATGTGGCAGCTGGATGGCCAAGGAAATGGATAATGAATCTGTCAGAGATGAGTGGATGTCACGGGAGTCTGCCCTCCACCCCATCACAAGGCCGGAGTTCATAACACCGGGAATTGAGAGCAATCTCCCAGCATTGTGAAATACATTTTTTTTCCGTTGGAGGAAAAGCCACTCTGGCAAACGCTCTAAATAAAGGATTTCAGTGTCTGATTGGAATGGGATGATGAGAATAAACTGAGCTGTGGAAAATGAAAGGGAGCCATTTCCAAATACAGGCCAATGTCGTTGTACCTCAGCGCCCACTTTCACAAGCTCAGCCCCGGCACAGCAGTTGTCACAATGACTGAAGAAAGACAGCCCAGGAGCCGAGCTAGGTCAGCAGATTTACTGCTGGAGAAGTTAGAGCTGTAGCCAGCACCCAAGCAGCACTCTGCCAAACTTTAGCCGAACCAAGGTGGTCATCCTTCCAGGAAGGAGTTGAAACTAAAAGATGCACATTCCAGAATAATTATGCTACCCAAATGCTCTCCTCTAAATTGCGTTCTTCTCCTGGGTCTTTTAGGCATTTTTTTAGGATAGCTCTTGTATTAGCTTTCAGACATTTGGCAAATCCTCTGGAGTTTAAATTAAATTAAATTGAGTTTACAAGGTCTCACCAATTTTAGAGTTCCTTTTGCCCAATATAAGGTTAGCTGTGAAAACCAGTGGTGAGGGCAATTTTCAGCACACATCATGGAGTGTTTGACTTAGTACAATGCCTATTAATTCTCTATTCATAGTCCGTTGCTGTATTCATCATAGTAGAACAGGCACATGAAGTCCCTGCTTTCAGGAAGTTTCGTTGTTTATTAGTCACTTGTTTATTTGTCAGATATTTTTTAAACACTTATTATGTGCCAAGTAGCTTGACCCATGCTAGGGATGTTACAATAAATAAGGCAAATATGACTGCTGCTCCCAGGAGCTTACACTCCAGTGAGAGTGACAGAAGAATAAACAATTACAATACAGCCAAAGTGTAGAGCAAAGATAGTGTGGACTTCATCCTGTGGCTGGCCTTGCCTCATGTCAGAGGAGCCCATAGGAAAGGCATTCTGGTGGGTCAGAGAAGGATTCAGATAGTTAATCAGCAGATGGTTTTTGAATGTCACCTAGGAGCCAGACACTGAGATTTCCAAGTTGACATCTGAATGGTAAAAATTATGCAGGTAAAAGAGGTAGAGTTATGTTCTAGGCATAAGGAACAGCTTAAAAGATTACCCAAAGGCAAAGTTTGAAGAACTAATTGTAGAATTGGTAGTGGTGCAAATAAAAATGGGGAAAGAACAAGAGATCAATTTCAAAGGGACTTGTAGGCCATGTTATAGAGCTTGGACTCTATTCTGAGAATAAAGGGAAATTTTTCAATGGTTCTAAGCCAAGGTGACCCAGGTATTTTTGTGTAAATGATTGTTTTGACTATTGTGATGAGATTGGGCTAAAGAAGAGTATGAAAGGAGGCAGAAAGGTCTCTATAGAAGCCATTGTAATAAACCAGATCAAAGATGATGATGATGTCAACAGGGACGTGGCAATGGCTAGAACTGTATGTATTTGAGAGTTATCGAGGAGGAGGAATTTCAGAACTGCATGAGAGACTGAGTAAAGACAAATTAGATGTGGTAGGAAAGGGAGTGGGAGTGGTCATTCTTGACCAGCTGACTAGAAGGTGATGCAATGTACTGAGAAAGAAAACACAGAAGGATGAGTAGGTGGGGGAGGGAAGCCAAATAATTCAGTTTGGGATATGCTGGATTTGACACGTTCAGGAGAGAGATCCGTGATGGACGTTACAGCACCAGGACTTATCCACATGTTGAGCAGATGATCTTCACCTAGTGATAATGGAAGGAGAGAGTTCTGTGGATTCCCATGCGTAAAAGAGAATCTGAATCTCCTAAAATAGTTCCAAATGTTTGAGTTTATTTTGCATGTTTTTACTTTTTTCTAGGGAAAAAAATGATGCAAATTTGCTTTAGATTGCCTGTAACTCAAAAGTAGTTGAGGACCACAGAGCAAATTGAAGGGACAACCTGGATAGGAGTGCCCAAGGAGAGTCACTTAGGCTGACTATGCTGATCCGGAACCCAAAGAACAGCACATGAAGAGAACAACAGAAGAGGGTTCTGAAAATGACCTTGAGAATCCAGTGGGGAGAGTGTGTCAGGGGAAATGGAGTGGTCCCACAGAGTCAAATCCCCTAAGGAGATAGATAAAGCAAGGAAGGAAATCCATTAGATTTTCACCAAGGACGTCATGGGTGGTCTTGGCAAGAGAGGTTGTGGTTAGTTGGAAACAGTGAGTGTGTGGGAGATGAGAAAAAGTAGATGGCAAGCGTAGAAAACTCAAGAAGGGGAAGGAGAGTGTTAAAGTGGTAGCGAGAAAAGATGACTAGGATACAAAGTAGATATTTTTCTTCCTTAAGATGAGAGAGATGCAGTGAGTAAAAATTCTAAAAGCAGAAAGAGCCTTAAGTAACAACCAACCAAACCAAACACACAGAAACTTGAGGGAATCAGAAGCTTAGAGAGATAGGGTGTCTACAGTAGGTAAGATAGATATTAGGAAAGAGTCATGAACTGAGTTGAGCCTTGAATGATTAAAAAGCTTTGGACAGGTGAAAATAAACCATTAATTGAAAGAAATCTGGGAAAAATAAGACTAAATACTCATCTATTCTTCTTTCACTTCCTTTTGTTATTCAAAAAATATTTTCTCAGCAAATATAAAGTCTTTAGAATAGAAATTGCCTATAACTCAGAGACTGACTACCAGTATGAAAGTATTAATAGCTACAAGGTATATAATCCAATTTACAATTACTACTTGCATTCTTGGTCTTCACACATGAAACCAGCATATTCTTTGGGGTCACATTGTTCATTTCCTCATTTGGAATTTTTAAACACCAGATAGGGTGCTAAATCAGTATAAGCTGGTGCTTCTATCACTTAAGTTTCTAACATCTTCCATATTTATAAACACACCCATAAATAAAGGTGCTAATGAAGGAAGGAGAAAGATTCTTTAATAAGCAGCTTAACGCAAGTAACTCCCTGCATGTAGGAGATTTTTGCAAGACCTAGCTCATAATTAAACACTGTCTATTTTACTTAACTGAATTTTTTCTCTTTTTAAAAGATTGTATGAATGTTAAAGACTCTGTTTATGTGTTGATGTTGAATAGGTATTGTTTAAATGGTAGCCTTTCAGCTTATTATAATTTACAACTATACAGAGGGCAGAGTGTAGTTATAAGTACTATGAAGTGTAGTCGACCCCTGAGGAAGCTGAGGCTTGGTCTTACCCAGGGAGGTTTGAGTGGGTGGCTATTGCTTTAGGGGCTACACCTTTTACTTAGAAGAGAGCCCAGCAGCCCGCAGAAATAGTCCTAGCCATTCCTTTGTTTCCTCACCATAAGTACGGGTCAGTATTCCAAACAGACCATTAGTGCACAAGAAAGAAATTTGGATGTTACCGTACAGACATTATACAGACCAACAGCAGTTGTTAAAGAATCTTATTTTCCTACCTAAGAAAGAGTATTGTTACTTTTCCCAATTCATGACATCTGCCAAAAAAGAAAGCAAATGTAAAGCACTATATTTCTTCGTTTTTATGAAACTTGACTTTCTATATTTTTGTCCTAGTTCCTAGAAAAGGCCAGACTAGTTTAAAAATGCACACACACACATGCACACACACACACACACACACACACACGCAAACTTTCAGTTTCTGACCCTGACAGATCTTGGCCTTTTATCTCCAGGTCTGGGTATCAGGTTGTTTCCTTTGTGTGGACACATCTCTTCCCACGTACATTGTTCTGCCCTCTGGTCATGGACATTCTGTTGACCTAGGCTTTATTTCTCCAGAGGATGCGGCTCGTACTTTGTATGTTATAATTTATAACCTCCTACCTCAACAGATATCAAGTTGGCCTTTGCAGTTTTACAGTCAGAGACTTTAGATACGGGAATGTATTTTTGTAGAAATTGCATATTCCATTGTTGCTTCTCATATGTTACAGCTTTATTCACGGGCACCAAAGGGAAGGCCTTGGCTAATGACCTCAAACCCCTGCCACACATAGGTTTTCATTTTCTAGTATTCTAAGCATCTTTTTTCCTGAGTCCTTTGACCCATTTATGAGAGACCTTTGTGATTATTTTATGTGAGTAGGAAATCTGAGGATTATTCAGGTTACTTAGAGGCCTTCGTGGAAAAGCTCTTCTGCCTGAGGAATGTCATTTCAGAGCCCAGAATGAGAACATCTGTTTATAACCTCTTGGGGTCTATAAAATAAACCTGAATAGCAAATTATCTCAATGGTTATATTTCTTTTTAAACAAATGAGAATTGTCCTTCTGGTTTAAGGAAAAACAGAAGATGACATTGCTCTTCAAAGCCAGATGTATTGTAGATTTAATAATAGCACAGAAAAGCCTCTCACTAGTGGCAATATTTTGGATATCTGTTGGGAAACCCCTGATTTCAGAGCACAGTTGCCTTAGGGGAGCGTCAGACCCCACTCAACTGACTGACTGGTTTTAGGATTCCTCAAAGTGTGGGATGAGGTCAGGCTGTATCATAATCCCTCCCCCACCCCTACCCCCCAAGGACACTTGTTTAAAAGATTCTGAGGGTCAGGCCTGCAAATCTACATTTTACTAAGTCTTTAGGTAGCGCTCAAGCACTACAAACTGTGAGAGCCACAATCCTAGAAGACGGATAAAGCCTCAGTGATCACCAAGACAACTGGACTTAACAATGAACTCTTGTCTCTCCTCTGCCTAGGTGCAAATGTAATCTCCATGCCACTGTGTGTGTGTATGACAACAGCAAATTGACCTGTGAATGTGAGCACAACACTACAGGTCCAGACTGTGGGAAATGCAAGAAGAATTATCAGGGCCGACCTTGGAGTCCAGGCTCGTATCTCCCCATCCCCAAAGGCACTGCAAATACCTGTGAGTAACTTTTGCTCGGTAATACTGTATTTTGTGCACGATGAGCTGAGAGTTCCTCTCAATTTCACTTGCAATTGTGCTTTCACTCCTCTTACCAGTAGCCCCATTCCTCTTCAAAATGCAGTTAAAGCTTTCATCCCTATTTTGTCACTTGTAAGCACATTTTAGCGCTTGGATCATCTGTTAAATTCAGTCTTCCAACATTCACATCAATGTGTTGGGAAATGATAGAAACCACAGGAGAAATTTTTTCTAAGTGGATGAAACAGGAGCTGCTTTTTTTCCTTCCCCAAATTAATTTCCTATTAAAATAACAGAGTTCAAAACTCCCAACCCTGACTTAATTTTAACCATAAACTACTTCCAGAAATTCTCTAAATGTTTACAATCCCATTTCTCATACTGGGTAACCTAAGAGATGCTTTGTCTAGAAGATGTTTCCCTCTCCAAATTTAGCTACAGCCTGACTTTGCTCAGTGAAACGGTGGGCTTTTTCCAAATGCCAGCAGTTGATGTCATGCCTGGCGTGTATCCTGTTAGGAGAGTCTGCCTTTCGATAAAGAGTGTGACTGTAGGCCTGTAGGGACCACAGGAAGAAAAGTGATGTTTGTGTGCATGTGAAAAGAGCACAGGCATTATCTGTGTTCACAGCAAGCATGAGAGATGCCCCGTTACCGCTCATATGGGTGCCCCTCTGAAATCCCTGAACATCCCTAGGAAAACACGTTCTGACACGCTCAAGGAGACAAGTAATTACTTCCAGAATAAATTGCCCAATTCCATGCATGGACCAATTAGCCACTCACAAAAGCCCAAGGTTTGACCTCTTTTAAAAGTAGAGAAGGGTGAGGTTGAGAATACACCCATTCAAGTGAGAAGTAACAGAAATAGCAGGAAAGTGAGCAGTGAGAGAATGAGACCTTGAAAAGCCACCAGCTCCGTGTAAGGCTGAGAATGTTATCAAAGCAGCAGCTGTGAGAAACCAAACCCCAAAAACTCATAGCCAGGAACCAGGACCTTATCAAGTTAAATGTAAAAGTAATGAACCGAGTAACAGGCCATAAAGAATGGGGGCATGAAATTATGTTAAAATTTCTATGAAGCAGGAAAAAAAATCCGTCAAAGGTTAAAAAAAAAAATCCCTCTTTGTAAAGGTATTCCGTTTCTTTCTGTGTTAAAGAAAAAACTGACAGCCTAGCTCCTAAAATTAATACATAAAGTTCTGTTGAGCAGAAATGATGATTTTTTTTAAAGGCGATTTTATTAACAGAGACTCCGTGGGCTTTCCTCAATTGTTGAGAGCCATAGATTCGTGAATTCAGGAGGAATCTCAGGAGGTTATTTGTTGCCATACCCTGTGACTAGCTAGAATTCCTATCACCACAGTTGTCAAATTTAGTTTAAAGGTTTCCTCAAGTGAAAATGACTCAGATTTCATTTTTGATGTCTGCTGCTCCTTTAGTGGGACAGGATAGAAGAGAACAATGTTTACAAACACTTGGTGGCATTCTGGCTTATCCTCAGGGCAAGCCAACTTGTCAGGGCTTCTAGAAAGGCAGCTGGGAGAGACTGCTGTTGAAGGCATTGGCTTCTATTCTAACACGACACGGTTTTTTTCTACCCATAACTGTGCTTCAAAGTCTTGCTTATTTCAAGACATTTTCACTGGAAAGACCTTCTTGTGCCAGCCAAGCTTTTTCACTGGAATGGATTTCTTGTTATATTCTCCATGGAAATGACTTACCTAGCCCTAATATAATGCAACCTCTTTCAATTGTCCCTGTGGATTCTATTGTCTATCCATCCCTTAGTTTTTCTTGGCCTTCTCTAGACTCTTCCCCATTTCTGTTAAAATATGAAGGTGACAGATGGACACAATGGCCAAGGAGGTTGAATTCAACGTTTCAATCCTCAATATGGCAGAAGCTAGATTGAAGATTTTAAGATAATCTGCAATGGTCCAGTCTTTCAATGGAAAGAACCCCTTTAAAGAAATCTCCGCCACATCAGACTGCTTGCAAATGTCCAAGGATGGAAGTAGGCAATTAAGTGGTTTCATACACGGGTTCCAGAATCAAATACCAGTTTGTCCATTCACTAGCTCAGTGACCTTGGAAAAATAAAGTATCAATATTAACCTCTCTAACACTTGGCTTCCCATCTGTATTGTGAGGATAATAACAGTTCTTACCTCATGAGGATTTTGAGAGAAGTGAATAAGCTAATGCATGTGATGTGTTTAGCATAACACCTATCACAAAATAAGTGTTCAAAAATAATTTTATTTTTAGGCTTTTTTTCATAAGGCATACTTGTCAATTATTGGACAGTTTTAATTGTTATAAAACTTATTTCTTAACATCAATACTGAGTGTCTCCTAATTTCCAACCACTTTTTCTTTTCAAGTCTTAAGACACTGTATCAATCCCAGTTTTCTTCCTTGTCCAGGTTAACATTATCAGCTCCATTACTCATATGATAAGATTTTCAACTCTCTTACCTAGTTGTTTGCCCTGGAAGTCCTCTGATTTTGTGGAAATTTAAGCTAAACACAGGACTTCTAGCACTGTTATGATTCTCCTGTCATTTTGGCTTTTTCTTACACACATGCATACAGGCACACACTCACGTGTTCATGTGCACACACATACATGACTCGAGTTGGTACATTACAAGTCAGATATTAAGAGGGACACTCAGGATATGCTGTCTCCTAATACAGGAATACAAAACCTAAGAAGTAAAAAGGAGTGGCTACAATCTCTGATCCCTCAACACCAACTCTTCGGTAGCCTAGAAATAACACTCATATTGGATAATCTCTGGATTTAGCAGAACTTCAACCAGCCAGGATTTTTGAATAAGAAGATCAGTTCCTGCCCACTCTTAGCATAAAAACTAGGAAGGCTTCATTACATCAGGAAATTTTAAGATCTCCCTTCCAAACCACTCAGCCCATCACTCAGAAGGTCCTTAAACTGGGACCTTGCTGGGAATACTATGGCTTGGAAGTCCTAAATTCTGGAGCAACTCCAAGCCCACTTTTGTGTGGAGCATATAGAGCCAGGAGAGAAGAATACAGAGCCCCAGCCCTCTAAAACACTGCCACCCCAATCTGTGAGACACACCACATTTCCCTATGCCTTTCATTATAATAGACTCGGCAGAAGCAGAAGTAATAACTCTTGTGATGATATTTTTATTCATTGTGCTTTTTACTGAAGACTCAATGTGTTTTCTTGGTTCTTTAAAGCCATATATATGTGTATCAATGTATTACTTATTTTTCAACAAAGCTTATGTTTTATCTGTAAGACATCTTTCTTCTTCTCCCTATTGATCTTCCTTCTATTTTTGATAGAATTCTATTTTGAATGTCCTTTGAATTTCATTTCTGTTTTCCAAGTAGATAGAAACTCTGTCCAACTTCATGCTTAATCATGATTCTCTTGATTCCCCTTGTCTAGCTCATGAATAAAATTCTGATCCCTCCTGAAATTCTGATCCCTACTTATAGATGCTGAAAACTTAACAATTAACCTTTAGGAATAGTAATTCCAAAAAAGATAATATAATATTATCTACACCTCTGCTTGCCAAACTGTGTTCTATGACCCTTACAAGAATTCCATGGCCAAATAAGTTTGGAAAATGCTGTACATTATACTGACTCTTAGATATTCACATTACCTTATTAAAAACATTTGAGAACCCTAAAATAAGTAATCTATTTTATCATGTGTTTCCCAAACTTTATTGTTCATGGAACGCTTAAAAACTTTCTATAAAACACTCTTTTGGGGACATGCTGCTGTAAATAATTTCCTCAGCTTACTGATAGAAATGTCACGGAGACAGACAGAAAGCCCAGCTAGTTCAGCTGTATTGAATCTTTTACTTTCCTCTTACCTACACAGTCTAATATTCTTCCAAGAAAGATAATTAAATTGGTCTGACATTGACATTATTTGTTTGTTCAGAAATCCAACTTGAATTGTTACACAGTATCTAGGTCTCCTCTGAGCGATGGAAAGTAATTTAATGATTGTTCTATTATTTTCTCTGGTATCAAATTTACATTGACCAATTTATATTTTCCCAGGTGTACATGTGTATGTCATTATCCAGACAATTTCCTAAGTGCTTTACATGCATTAGTTCATTTTTAACTCACAACAATTGTATAAGGTAGATGCTACTATTTTCATGTTATAGAGGTGGACTCTGATGAATACTAAGGAAAAGTATCTTGTGTAAGGTTTAGCTACCTAGTCAGAATGAGAAGGAAGGTTTGAACCCAGGTGTGTCTTGAGCCCAAAGACTGTGCACCTCAATATATTGCTTCTCAGGTTAAAGTTCAGTGACTTCCTCTGTCCTCCACTGGGGTGTGGACTCCATCTGACACCTGTTTGAACAAGTCAGTCTTCTCTAAACCTGCTCTCTCCCACTTTTCTTCCTAGATTGCTGCTTGTTATTTCTCTGCCTTCAAAGACTCCCCTTCTACCTTGCTTTAAATTTTCATTCTCAGTGTACAGTTGTTTTCCTTGATATTCCTATCAAATCTTGTGGTTTTAGATCTTATTAATATTGGTTTAATGCTAATAAACAAATTATAGCCTGAATCTTTCTAATGAACCCAGGCCATTTTTTTCAGCTGTCTATGAAAATCTCAAGGTCAACATGCAAGATACTGAATTCATTTCTTTTCCCCAAATCACCTTTTTCTTCACTTTCTATTGAAATTCTGCTCATTTTTTAAGACTGCTCCTCAATGTGAACTCCTCGATGCAGCCTACCTAGACTGTCCTATGCAGAATCAGCTGCTCTTTTCTTGATAATGTATGTATATCAAGATAGATTCTTGGTAATGTATGTGCACTTACAATTGGTTGACTATAATCAAAATTACCATGATAGTGATAATAATGATAGCTAATATTTATTAAGCTTACCATAGCTTTTTATATTTTGTGAAGTGCTTTATGTACTTTCTTGCATTAAATCCTTACAATGTCCCCATGGGGTGTGTACTATTTTTATCCCCATTTTACAGATAAGGGAACATAGGCACATAAAGGTTGCCCCAAGATCCCACAGCGAATACATGACAGAGCAAGATTTAAACTCAGGTCATTCTGACTTCAGGACCTAAAATGTTAGCAATTTAAGAATGGGACCATATTTTATTCTTGGCCTTCATAAATGTTTGTGGAATTAATTATTTGGTGAATGAACAAGTAAACCTATACAGTCTTGAAATGTGCTTGTGGATGCATTGACCTCCCATCGATCTTCCCATGTCCCCTGGAATATGTGGCCTTCACAGTTCAGCAGTTCTAACACAAGGGCCTTCAGTCTCGCATAGGAAGAGACCAGCTGAGATTTGGAGGAAATACAATAGGAAAGAGAATCACTTATTTTTCATGGGTGCTCATGACCCATCCAGCCATCTAGAGATGACATATTGGCTGGCTGGTTTTTATAGGCCTCCCTAAGTGGCATTCATGGCCTCAGTGACTTGACCATTGTTGGGCTCTGACTACCAGTTTTTCAGGCTCAATACCCTGATTCTGTCAGCACAATAAGAGAGGACCTTCCTCTAAGAGCCTTATATATATGAACCAAGCTGTAGGGTCAATATATAGAACCAGGATACCTACCAAGTTTTTCATGGACAACCACTAGTCCACAGTCACTTATCTGATGCTTATGGGACCAGATCTGATTTGGAATTCAAATTTTTTAAATTTTAAAAGGTAATACAGTGTACATACATTATATTACATCAATACCCACAGCAGAATATCAGGTAGCACCACTTAATCAAACATCTTAATATTTCTGCAGCAAACCTACGATTATTTTCACTGAGTGAGATAAAGGAGGAGAAGACCTCATACCCCTTCCAGTCAGGTTTTGTCACCAAATTAGTTCAGATCACATTATGTCATGCTGCAGCTAAATTTTGGGAAAAAATCTTTGTGTCTTCAGAGGTTTTTTTGTTGTTGTTTTGTTTTGTTTTGTTTTGTTGAGGATTAGAGATAAGAGATAGGGGCCTATAATAAATTGATCAATAATATAGAGTAGTTGTTAGAGGCCCAAGCTCTAGATCCTGGACCTGTGGATTCAAATCTCAGTCTCCTTCCCAACTGACTGCAATGATCTTGGGCAAGCTCTTTGTGTTTGAGTTTTTCCCTGAGTATTGACATCGTAGGGTTGTCACAAAAATTAAATGAATTAACACATGTAAGATACTTAGAACAGTGGTAGGCACATAGTAAGCACACAATGAAGTTAGCTGTTATTATCATTATAATTGCACTGAAATCTAGCATGGGACCCATCCCAGTCTAAAGAGCAAATTCTCTCTTTGGAGACAACAACTGTATGGGGAGATAAATTGTGCCCAAATGCCAGATTATTCATCCACAATATGAAATAACTGTTACAGTGTTCAGAATATTTAATTCCTTATGATCAGTGTATTCTCTCCCCTATAATTAAGTCTCCTTGTAGAGCCAGATACTAATCAGAAGGTTGCTTAGTGAGCATGGGAATTAAATTCAAAAATTTAAATGATTCCAATGCTAATAACATCATGCTGAAACATCGGACACATCCATCCTACCCCAGGGTCAGCCTCCCTAATGCCAACAGAACACTGAAGGCCTGAAAGTTTACAGGTTACCCCTCCCTCTTCCTGAGACAGTGCTAGGCCAGTACTGCCACCACATGCCTGAAGATGCTCTTCTTTGTAGGCTTTTACCTTCTGACTAGCTTTTCTTCCAATCTTCAGATATGTTAATACACTAAGTTATCAATAGATTAATGTCACCTCTGTCAAATTTGTCATAGACACTCAGGTCCCAGAGCCATTCTGTTGTTCTAAGATGACTTAGCTAACTCTGATTGGATCATTTATGTGTTGATTTAACAGTACAATTCTGTGAAGGCAATCTTATTTCCTTCACTTTCAAGTTCCTGGGAGACAACTCGCCGTACCTCCTATCCACAGCAGTTTGGACCAGGGAGCCGGGTTGAAAGGACGTTGGAAGTAGTTCCTCTAGAATACAAATGAGGCTGCAGAATGTTTTCTTACTAATCACCTACTTCTTTTTCAACTGGGCTTTTTGGAGTTAGAGCTCCCAGTGGCTGCAGCCTGGCTAGAAGAAAATCTAGTCACCTACTTGATAGGCTTTTTTCAAACCACCTAACACAACAATGGTAATATTTTCTCTCAGTTTAAAGCATGCTGAATCCTTGTCTTTTCTGCCTCCCTCTTGATGAGAAGCTGTTGAACTTTCCATTGATTCTCAAAAGGAGTTATGACTTTTAGCACTGCATTCATCTGCTTTGAAAAATCAGAGTGTTTATTTTTGAGGTCTCCATCAGGTTGTCTTCCTTAAGCTTAACTATGTCCCCTTTAGCCACATACTTGGTGGGAGGGTTAGTAAAGTTGGAAGAAGAAGAAGAAGGAGACGGAGAAGGAGAAGACGAGGAGGGGGAGGGGAGAAAGAAGAAGAGGGAGGGGGAGGGGAGGAAGAGGAGGAGGAGGAGGGAGAAAATAACAAACTATATAAGTCTACTAGGGTCTCATCCCCCAACTGCAGTAGAATTCCTTAAAAAAATAAATAAATAAATATGGGAGTAGGGAGGGCTGGTTGAGGAGGGAAAAATTTTAAGTATCTACAAGCTTAGCACTTTCACATTCTTTGGCCCTTTGGCTTACTCAGCACGTATGTGTATCTCTGACTGAAGGAGCATATCTATTCTAGAAGAAGCAGAAGTCCTAAACTCATATACCACATATTGCAGGACCTTCCCTTAAAGCTCATTCGTACCTGTGTTTCATTTCCTCGGTGTAAGTTTAGCAGTGTCTCAGTAGATGGGGATTAGGAATTACCTGCTCTAGTGTTGACTATAAACGGGTCAATTTGGACGAGGGCCTTACTTCTCACTGTGCCTTCAATTTCCTCTTCTGTAAAATTAAAGTGCTGAGTACGATTATTTCTTAACTCCCTTTCAGCTCTCCATTTTTGGTCACTCTTTCTGAATTAACTTATCTGGTATCTTCCTTTTTTCTTTCCTTTCTATCTACTTATCATCTGTCTTTCCCAAATATTTTTGAGGTTGTTTCAGAGATAGATTTAAGCTAATGAAGCTTAAATTACAGGGCCCCTCACTAGACTCCTTCTAAATTAAAAAAAATTTAATTTCATGTCTGATTTTATACTTTAAAGTTAATATTCCCAAAAAGAGCTCCTAGATTTGTATTTGCTTTAGGTCCCACAAAATCTGCATTTCCCCCTGGATAGCTTAGGGAAAACGACAAATAAAAATAAGAGCATACAAATAGGAATATAAAAGGAAGGTGTGAGAAAAAAAGAATAGAAAGAAAATAAGCCATGGTGAAGGGCATATCTACATATTGTATAACTCTTGCTATTAGAATGGAGGAAATTTCCAAAGAGAACAAAAATATTTATTAATACTGCACTCTGAGAAATGTCTCAGTGGACCATTTTATAGGGGACAAGATCGTACTATGACCAAAAGTGGTATTTTCACTCTGAAAGAAACCTTCTATCAGAAACAGGTGATAAATTTTTGCTCAAATATACATTGAGCAACTCTTCTGTACCAGGCATTGTCCTGGGCAGACAACAGAGATACAGACATGACGCTCATCCCCTCAGAGGTCTCAGGCAAACACACAATCATAAAGATAAGTTGGTAAGTTGCTCACAGAGGCCTGCACGAAGAGATGTGCCATCACAAAGGACACTGGCTAATTCACATCAGGGAGGTAAAGAAGGAAGGGAAGAAATAACTTCTGAGCTCAATTTTAAAGGTAAAAATATTCTTTACATAATAGTTGTCACTTCACAGGGAATGGTTAAAAAAACTGCCAACACATGTCTAGACAATTATCCTGAACATAATCTGACTATCATTCCTGTGGCTTATGGGCAACCATCACTGTTGTAAGATGGAGTTGCATTCATTGATTCAGCACTTACAGACCCCAAAGAAACCCACCTTTCATGAAATGAATTGTAGCCTTCCTGTGTTAGTTTCTTAAGCATTTGAAAGATTTCTCATGACTTACTCATAGCCTTTTCAATGCATATAACTGGTTTATTAAATTCTTTAGTTGTTTGTAGAGAACCAAAAGCAAGGTGTTTGAACATTACAATAAGAAACATTAGGGAAAAAATAACATTTGACAGTATACTAATGGACATCCCTTGGTGTTCAGGTATTTTCAACTTCAAAAATCTTTATTCCAATGAGCAGTTTAAAAATCTTTTCTAAGCAATTCCCATTTCACAACAATGGAATAGAAAGTGACTCACCTGGTAGCACCTCACAAAATTTTAAACCACAAAATGAGAAAGAGCCTGAATTTTAAACATCCAAATGTTAGTTAAAAGAAAACATCTTCATGAGGAAAATAGGATCTCATAATGGTCTTGCTTGGCAAGGTTTGTATAGCTGCAATGAACATTTCTCCCAGCACTGGCATCCCCAAAGGAATGGAAACATTTCTGCATCTTTCTAAAGTATTCAACTGCAGCAAGTACTGCATCAAACAGTCTTACAGGTTTGCTCTCCACTGTGTCTAGCCTAACATCCTGAGAACTTTGCCTTGCGTTATGCATGGCCCTCTAACTCCATGCAAGTTTGAAAACACATGAAAAGCCTCTTCCTGCCATCCCAACTTCCATTCTCTTCGACGGATTATGAAGGCATAGCAGTTCCTTGTAATGGAGCAGGATTTTCAATCATGGGGAAATTTGGAGCTTCTGCAACTGATACTAAAATTATTATGCTGCCATCATACCTCACTCAACAGGGGATTTGCAAAGGAAAAAAAATAAAGATTCAGTACCAAGTCAGTGTCACACTGTGGCAAAGATAGTCTACTGAAATGTCGGGTTAGGAATCCAGCAGTCCTTTGCAGAAATCGCATCCAGCTTGAAATTCAGTTCAGACAAAGTTAAAACATGGAAATGAAAATTTAGCTTTCCAGTTTTGGTTGGTCAACGATCAGTAATTAAGCTGAAGCATCATAAGCTCCGTGCATTTAAAATCAAGAGACTTTGAATATATCTAATAACTGAAAATAAGATTTCGTCCCTTCCAGGGTTTTTTAAAACATCTTGGTAAGCTTTAATTTCTCCTTCTCCCCTCTTTACTAAGAAATAGGAAAATAGCTCTTGGTTTTAAAGAATACAAAGCTAGAAATCTCTGAGCAAGATACAATGATTAGTTAAAATAAGCAGAGGGCAGTTGTTCAAAGATTAAACACTAAAATAGAAATGTAATGATTCCTACATTTACCACCTGTTAGCACGCTTCACGATGTGGAGGACAAGTCCGAATGGCTCATTAACAGCTATCATTTATTGACTGTGTACCATGTGTCAGACACTTTTATGGATTATCTCATTCAATTCTCACAGCAGCCCTGTGCAGTAGATATTATTAGCCCCTTTCAGATGAGGAAACAGGCTTAGAGAGGCTGGGAACTTGCCTGAAATCACCCAGCTAGTCAGTTGCAAAGCATGACTCTTACTCAGTTCTGTCTTATTCACATCTCATGCTCTCACCCACACCACTACCTGAATTTAGTGGAAATGTTACAAATCTCTGACTTCTAATTAGTAGTATCTATCCTGGTGTTGCTTGCTTGATGACCCAACTATATCAATAATAGTAATCATAGCAAAGATGGTTGGTTATAACACATACTACCTGCCAAGCAACGCTTTAAGTACTTTAATTTATATATATATATATATATATATATATATATATATATATATATATATAATCCTTGCAACAACTCTTAAGAGGTGGAGAACAGAGCCACAGAGAGCGTAAGCCACTGGCCCCAGGGTCACACAGTCAATGAGTATAAGAGCAAAGCTTCAAACCGAGACAGCCTGGCTCTCATGCCCCTACTCTTGGCTAGGGGTTTTCATCTGGATACAGACTAAATTCATGTCCACATTTATACCAAGTTCAGTCACATTCTGAAATGGTTCTACCACCTCAGCAGAGCTTGGCAATTAAAGTAGAAGCTGAAAAATCGATGAAGCCCATGGTCGATGTGAACAACCTAATGTACTCTTGAATTATTCTGCTCAATTTAATTTCTATTACAGAATTTAATCCAAATATCTGACAAGTAAAAGAAGACTAAAAATGATGGTTATATGTAGTTAATCAGATAAAACGCCAAATGACTTTCAACACCTAACACAGGCATATCAACACATTTAAAGTGGTCTATTGCATATGTGGATATATTTGCACAGGCCCATATAATGCATACTTGGTGCTTTGTGCCCAGAACACAAGCCTAGCTTAATATCTGTTTTGAACCACATACAAATTTTCATTAACCTTATAAGTAAGCACAAAATGTTCGATATCACGAAGCTGTCTTGAATAAGCTGTTAAAGTTGAACATTAATTTCCCAAGTCTGATGAGTTCAAGGAGTTCTAGAATAAAGCAAAATGGTCTCAATGGATGGATATATATTTTGGGGTTTTTTGGTGCTATTTTTCTAGTGATCTGAATGTTATCAAGTGTTTATGTTTCTGAGATTTTTATATTATGTTAAAGAGGTCACATACTAATAAATGTCTAACAGCTTTTCTTTATTGTTTTCTTTCTCTCCAGGTATCCCCAGTATTTCCAGTATTGGCAGTAAGTAAAAAAAAATCACCAATCCAAGTCTAGGCCAGCTTTGCTTTGTTGTTCAGCTCCTCAGATCTATTTTCCCAGTGTCCATTTCTGACGTAGGAGAGTATTTCCTTTGTGAATTGAATTGCTGTGTTTGTTCTCTGCACAGATATGGTGAGAGCACAGATAAAATAGTTATCTATGTATAACTCCTCTGTGGCTATGGCAGTGCCACCGCTTGCCTAACTACTGTTGATCGATGAAAGCTACCTTTACAGAGGTGCAATTAGTTACATAACCATAACTCATTTAGCAAAAATATAAACAGTCCTATTTACCCATACCTGGTAACCAACAAACAAATTGAACTCTCTCCCTAGGACTGAATACGGATTTCTACCATAATTTAGAAAAGCAGAGAATAAATGTTTTAGGCTTATTCATTAGAACTGAAAGAAATCACCATGCAACCTGGGAGCGGGAATTTTATTAGTGCATTAGACTTTAGCCTTTGTGAAGGCCTGAAAGAGGTACGTTTGTGATCATTAGTCTTACTGGAGGAATGAAGGAAAAAAATCATCAGTATGTCCATTTCTCCCTCCTAAAATACAATTATCCATGTTTTCCTGACTACTTAGGTTCAAGTTTGATAGAGAAGGGGTATGAAAAAATACATGCAAAATTTAAGAGTAAAGATACTAGAAATTCCAGCAAGAAATATTTTAGTGGAAATATCAGCAATTGAAAAGAGAAATCTCTCTTCAACATTCTATGGAACATTTCTCTAGCACCATTGCAAAGGGAATTCTACTAGCTGTCATGGGAGAAACAGGCTGTAGCTCCCTCTTTACATTTAAAACAAGGACACCAAACACCAAGCCTGAAATACTCACTGAGGAAATGCCCCATAACTTTTCAGAGCCAAATCTCACATATTTTTAAATACTGTTCCCTTTCCCTCTGATGACTAAAACCTTTGGACAGCTATTGAATAACTGATTTGAAATAAAGTACTGAAGAAGCCAAGATTATGCACTGTAAATGAAAAGAAGCATTTTCACTGGGGTCTCAACCCTCACAGTCTTTGTCATAGGTGCTGAGCCACACAGGGTGATAGAAGTGTAAACAGAAGTGGTTGGAGCATTCCAATACCCAACATCCATCTAAAAAGCAATACACTCATAATTTGGATAAAACAACTTCCCGCTTCTTATAAACGCACAGTCAGGTCTCCCAATTTATAAGTCAACCTAGTTTACTTAAGCTTGAGAATAGGCCCGCACGTGGGTTTGTTAAGCACTAGACATGTTAAATGCCATGAAAATCAGCCGCTTTGTAAATAGAAATAGGAGTCGTGTTCACATTCATTTAGATACCAGACTAACGCTGCAGCTTCCTCTTTGTGATCTTGTGGAAATGGCATCAGTGCTACAAACTTGCAAATGAAAACCTTCAGATCTAACAGTCTAATTTTTCTGCTGTACTAAGCATCTCCCTTGGCATTTGCCTAACTGTATAAATATGCCACATTGTGCTCCTTTCAGGCCTTGACAATTGCATTTGCGCATACATTTTGGAGCAAAAGGGAACCAAATGGAAGCAAGCTGAGACAGATGATTGAGGCTGCTACGGTGATCTGACCTGTCAAAAGTTTCAGAAATGGATGGATGGAAATTAGTTCTTTGGTGCTAGGGTGTGTTTCTGTTCGGAGTGTCAATCGTGTGTTGCATGGAATTTCTGACTGTACTGCTCACTCAACATCTCATTCGGCCACCTCCACCACATGCCCCATCTCTGAGCATCAGCAGATGTTGACCTTTTACACACTGAATCGGGAAATTCCAGTTTTGCTTTGTTTTATTTTGAAATCAGTGGTGACCTGAAAGGATGCTTTGTTGTGCCTTTGGAAAATGTATTAACCTTTATTATCAGGAAACTAGGAAATTTTAACTCCTTAATACCTAACCAAAACCCTCTAACAAATACAGTGATAGCTTGTACCCCGCCTTCATGATGCCTCTGGCTGTTCTGCTTGGAGTGCAATGGGTGTTTCCTCAGAGTTCTCAGGCAAACAGGATATAAGCGCTTTCAGGGGTCACCCAACATCACACACGACTAGCTTGCTTATTGCCTGGCTTTAAGGTCAAGAGATTTACCATGAAACCATCAAACATGATTGTATTTTCTAGGCTGCTTTAATGGCATTTACACATTCCTTCTTTGAGGACTCATAAGGTGCTCGCTGTGTGCACTGGTGGATGGATTCCTTTGCTCTCCAAAGGGCAAGAATTCATGCATAGATGACTCACTGCCTGTTCTAGAGGGCACAGAAATGGGGTTTCCAAGGTACAAGCCAGAGAAGAGAGAGCTGCTTGGATTTTTAACTAAGTTTGGGTGTTTGCCAGGGCTTTTCCCTTTATCCCAAGGAAGGAATCAATGAACATAATTCCACCAAGTACATAGAAAGATGCCATTATAATAGATGTAACACCCGTGAGATTCCCATCATCAAAGAGTATCTCAAGGAAAATGAATGATGCATATTATCGACATAAATTATTGATGTAGGTAACCATAAGTTCATATACATATGCTATATACACAGTGACTGAATATTTTAGAGGCCTATTAGATTTCAGTATAGATTTCAAACTGTCAACACCTGTATTAAGGTTCAAATGCATAGACAGAGTGGTCATCCTTTCCGATCATCTGCTAAAAATGTTTTTGAAACAAATTTCCCATTAAGGTCATTTGTACCTGCTGCTGTCCATCTATTAGGAAATAGGTTTCCCAGTCATCCCAAAAGTACTTGATCTAAAACTCAGTCATTCTGATGTGCTTTGGCCATGGCTGAAAAAATATTGGTGATAATGTCAGCAATTAATGAATCCCAAAATAGATCTGTAGCCATTTGAGCCTTATGAGCTCTGTTTTTCCTTTACCTGATGTAGTAGTAATTCATTCAGGTTTCATTTTTTATGTAAAATGTATCATACACTTATAAGTAAACATTCACAATTTTATCCAAGTGAATATTTGTTGATGCTGATGATCCAAATTAATATTTGGTTTGGTGTGAGTGTTTTTGTTAAAGTGATAAACTAATCATTATGTTCGAACATATATTATCAGATCCTTAGCCTTGAAAAGCAAGTGATTTCACTAATTATGTTAAACAGTATATTATTTTTAAAAAACATAATTAGGACAACAAGGGTTGGCCTAATGTGCAAATAGCTTTGTGTGAGTGATTATCACTTAAAAAGCAAATAACAGAGGTTAAAGGTAACAAAGTCAGAGGTTAAAGACAGATAATCCACTGAAAATTCACGTCAGGAAACACCCTTTAAAAAAACTTGGAATTTTTAAATAAACAAAACCATTTCTTAGAATAGTAACAAAAGAAAAGACATATGTAGACACTTTGTGAACCCAAGTGTACCTTAAATTACCTTCAAATGATTGACATCATGGTTTATAAAGTGTAGAAATTGATGGAGGTGTTTGGCTGTCCCCTCCTCTTCAATTTATTCAATTTGAAACCACAGTTCACTTAAGGGAAATATTCCATTTTCCTGCTTTCTCTTATAATGAGCATTGCCTTCATCACAGAGTTAAAAATTCATCTCTAATTTGATTTAATTGGCAGGACTATTAAACAAGGGAAGTGCTACCTGCAGGGATTCATCAGCCTGTTGAGAAAGCTCAGAGATGTTTTCATACTTGAAAACATTTGATGCCAGTTGGAGACCTTGTAAAAGTTGTTTTCCATACAGCATCCAAATATTTTTGTTCAGAACTGATTTACTGTATAAACCTGGATCGTGAGGAAAATAACAAGGTTAATCATTTCCCCGCTCAAGGGTTATTAGTAATCTTGTTCATTCTATCCAGAGAGCTTCAGTGTTTGTTTGTTTTCCTCCCTTTGCTTTAATACTTCTAAATCCCCAAATAAAAGTTTCATTTGAATCGCCCTTTAGCTAATTAGGTTTTATATAATGAAGAAAAAAATTATCAGGCTAGTGTAGCTATATGGCAAATTGCATGGTGTGCTACATTAATTTTGAACTGTTTGCTGATGTTCTAGAAGGAAAGCTAAGGTCCCAGGTGAGATGCCTTTGGGACTTTTTTATATCATGTACCCAGTATTCTCATCACAGATCCATTTCATATTTGTGTAACTAGCATTTCACATTCATGAAACCTTTGTGGTTATCCAAAAATTGAATGAACATTAGGACATAGCTGCTTCTTTAATCCTGAAGAATAAATTAAATATTCCAATGAAGAAGGGGGAAGTATCCCCTACCTTAAAAAAAAAAATCCAAGAGGTTTAGCAATCTTTAGCAAACAACAATTGCCCACCTTGAGCAATGTTGACTTTTTTCATGTATTAACCTTTTCCCAGGTGACTTTAGAATGTCAAGCCACTTTTTAAGTGTGAGCTGATATCTGTACCTTTGCTGTTATCTCTGTGTGCGGGCATCTGGAAATTCCTAGCTTAAACAAAGATTTGCCAAGATCTCTGAAGGGTCCTATGATGAACCTTCCAACATGTAACTGTGAACTAAGAGTGGGGTATCACCGAAGACTTCTTAGATTATCAATAGAGAGCTGGCCAGCTAACTGCTCCACTTCCTGGGAACTGGAGGGAAATGTCCCCACATGTCTACAGAATTCCATTTTACAAATGGTGAATCGGAGGCTCAGAGTGTCTGAATAACTTACCAAATGTAATACGGCCAGGAAGGCCTGTCTGACTCTGAAAGCTGTGCTCGTAACATTATACTAGGTGGAAGAGGTTAGAAAGAAAAATTCTAGATTTATTAACTCCTACTTCAGACTCTTTCCAATCTAATACATTGCACCTTAGACCTGTTGATCCCTGAATTGACCCATTTCTGTGCAGGGAACTTTAGTGTCCTGGAGAAAAACAGAAGTTCATTTTCTGTTACCTCACTGTGTGGTCAACAGAAGCTACATTAAAATGTGCCCTTCCTCTACCACCATCAATGATAAGCATCCTCAGTAAGCTGAGGGAGAGGGGAAATGTAAAGATGTTACATATATTCTAGGACATGTGACAGTTCATGAAATTAGCTATGCAAATTGTGAAACATGCTTGTACATATTCTATGACTGTAAAAATCCAAATGTTTACTTTATTGACATAGTCGCTCATAGCCAAAAAATTCTGTGTGCCATCTCAAGGACAGCCTTACCACTATTACATTAAACTGTTTCTTCCCCAGCAGTTTAATGATGCTGTATTTCTGAGAGTCGGCAGCTCACTGTAAAGATGGTAAGATTACCTCCAAGGCCCTAGGGGTTTCTTCTGAAGAGCTTTAGGGTTTTCTATAGATTCCTTTGTAGACATCAATAATGTGGTTTCCAAACTCCCTGAGGAACAAGAGCAATAACTCTACAAATCCAAAGGGACTTTGTGACTTTGTCTCTTCCTGACGTTTTCCTCATACACTCCTGGAAGAAGGATGTTTAATGAAGGCTCACTAACATCCTCTCAGCAGTGGCTTTTCATATCCATGGTGGCACCCTGTTTCCCACTGTATTTTAGAACGAAAAACTTATGTAAAAATTAGTCTTTTTAGGAAACTTAAAGAGCCCTCATCCAACATCATCATTTTACAGACAAGGCAACTAAGGCTTAATTGAATCACCTAAGTCATCTGGTAGCCAAGGCAGGATTCTAGCTCAATGTCCAATTTCCAAACTAGGACCCTTTAGAATTCATCCACCTTTCTCATTTAATTAAATGACTAATGTATGAAACACTATAAAGTAGACTATTCTAGAAAAAAAGAAAAAACATGGGAAAGCATAGTCACAATTTACTTTGGTTTTAAAGGGTATCCACAAATTGAGTTGAAAGCTGCCGATGAATCATGCTAAGGGAGTGAATGTGCGATAGAGGACACTATTCTAAAACCCTAACTCTAAAACTTTCTTGATGTAAATAAATCTGCTTCAAGTTTCCTTTCAGCTTGATTCACTATGGTGTCAGCAATAGATTGTCAAGTTTAGCAATTCTAACCTAGTTCTCTCCAACTTACAGTGCAAGGAGTTTTCCTTGGGGCACAGAGGAGAAAAACTTTCTACCAAAGTCTAATTTTTATAACTAGAATCTCAGTTTTTCTGATTCATGATAAGGAGTTTCAAGTGCCACAACCAAATTGTCACATAACAGTTTTCTGAGTCTCTCCTTAATGGAAAAAAAAAAAAAATTCAGGCAAGATATATATATATCTGATTCATAGTCTAAACTGATGTGCTTCTAAACTGAAAGAAACTTGAAAATTAACATTTTATCATTAAATGTTAAAAATCAAATCTTTTCCACGGTATTCCAAAATAATTCCTATTGCTTTCTGAACAATAGTACTAATCAATGTAAGCCCTAGAACCAGATTATTCCCTAAATTAATTTGTATCTTAAGTGAGATTTTTACATATCCAAATCACTTGCTTTGGGAACAATTAAGATTTCACGAAATAGGGGGAGCACGTTATTACCTCTACTTCAATTCAGTAAGAACTCTTTATACTACAATAATATGTTTATTACAACAGCAACCACAAATAGAATAATAAGAGCTAACACGACATTGTAAATCAACTATACTTCAATAAAAAAAGAATAAGAACTGACATTTCTTAAATGCTCACTACCATGACAAGCAAATATTAACTCATTCATTCAGCCTTGACAACAACCAGTAGGTAGTGTCATTATCCCATTTTCCATATAAGAAAGCTTAGGCACTGAGAAGTGAAGGAACTTGTCCAAGTGGTAAAACTGGGATTTGAATCCAGTCCAAGCTCTATTTACACGCACCATATCTTAAATAAATTTCCCCTAAATAGATATTTCCTAGGCTTCCCATAGATGTAGTTTGAAATTTTAGCAATGACAATAGAGTAACAGCATAAGACGGGCATTTCAGATATTTTGTTTCTTTTTAAAGGGGGTGGTGGTTGAGTATGTAGTCTTGGTCTCCATATTCCTCAAGCCAAAGTCTTTGGAGATCATCAAGATGAGTTCAATCCATTTTCCCAGATGTATGGGACCAGGAGCCTTGAGAAGTAGGGATTTCCAAAAAAGGCTATTCTTGAAGGATTGGCCATCTATAGTCCCACTGGACACATATGATAATCCCTCCCCTTTCCTCAGTAATAATTTCTTAACTCCAGTTTGGGTTTCACTATGATAGTCAAAGGTCCACTGTTACAACGTGCAGCAATAACTTTCCCTCCACACAGGGGATTCTTAATCCCCTAAATCCCCTAGATTCTCCAAAGGGCATGTGCTTCATTCCAACAGACTTCATCCTTCTGTGAACTTTAGTGTGACACTGCTAGGCCAGGAAAGAACCATTGGAGTGATGGGATTTAATGGCTGAGAGAAACCATGGAGATCTTTTAGTCCAGCACCTTTATCTTACAGGTAAAGAAATTGAAGTCCAGGGAATTAATAGCCAGACAGCTACTCAACAGGACTGGGAACAGATCCCTTATCCTCTGATTCCAGGGACCCTTTGCCTTGCAACATACTACCACTCTGAGACCTTCATATGACCCAAAGATATTCCTTAGTTAATTCATTAAAGAATGAAATTAATAAATTCTGCAACAGTTCACCTAGAAGCAATACCAATACCTTTGACGTATTATAATATTTTTTTGTATTTGCAATTTCTGACTACTCGAAATAAGCGGCCACTGGCTAAAAGTTCTCAGAGGCTTCATGTTACGCAAAGACTTTTATTAGCATTGAATATGATAACACAGAATTTGTCCCAATTATACAACGAATATACCCTCCAATGTGTCTAATTTACTTCTGGGAATTAAACATTTGTTAGTAACTTTGACTGAATATTTATATGTGCCAGGATCTTCGAGTAACAAGAGTAGCCAGACAGTAACTGGCTAATTTTAAGTTGTTTTCTTACGTGGCCTTGCAATTATAAAGCAAAATAAAAATTAAAAAAATTAAAATGAGATATTAAATTTAAAATTGCATGACGACCAAATATTAAAACATGTAAGCACAGACAGTAACATGCTATAGAAGTTTAGGGTCCACAAATTTCAATATTTTTTTTTCAGGACATTTTTCCTCCCAAGGAAAAGACATCACGCCTAAAATTTTGTCCCACTAGAGATATGTATAGATTAGATTAGGATTTCCACGTGATGACTGCTGGTGGCTCTGAGTTTTAATTTTTCAGGAAGGTTAGGCATCCCACATAATGAAAATCATTTGGAAAAAAATGTCTAATTATATTCCCAAGCAAACACAAAAGCTACACTCTCCCATCCCCCAAGAAACTATCATAAGTACACAGTACAGAAGAAAATACCTTCCATGTAGGGATCAGATTGTAACTGAGGTGTCTATCTTGATAATTTCATACAGGTCAAGTAGTTAACAATTCAAAAGTAGAATGACCTACATTAATTTTTTATACATGTAGGAAGATCCTCAAAACGGAACCTCAGCATCCTAGGGAAAAATCATAAAAGAGTATACTAAAATATAGGCGTAAAATATTTATTACATTAGAATATGGAATAAAGCTTAATTTATAAAATTAATTTTCAAAGCTCACTTCTAACTTTTATTTAGTATAAAATTTTTGTCTTTACTTAAATTTTTTGGCAAAGCTTATTAACAAAATGATTAATTGTATTATTACTTTCATTTCATCAAGAAAGTCAAGCCACTGAATACTTAACATTAAGTTTACAAACATCACCCCACATATGACCTGTGTTTACCTCTCTTACGGAAAAAGATGGAGAGAACCATTTAAAAGAACTAAATTTTTCTTAATTTGATGCTAATAATATAAATAAATATATTTTCTATATAAAACTATAACAGTGGTTTGAAATCTCTTCTAAATAAACAATTTCTAGAGACTTCCCTGGTGGTCTAGTGGTTAAGACTTTGCTTTCCAATGCACAGGGTGCAGGTTTGATCCCTGATCGGGGAGCTAAGATCCCACATGCCTCGGGGCCAAAAAACCAAAACGTAGAACAGAAGCAATATTGTAACAAATTTAATGAAGTCTTTAAAAATGGTCCACATAAAAAAACCTTTAAAAAAAAAACCCCAATTTCTAGAAATCATTTGTTTTTCAAAAGTGATCATTGCAGTTCAAGTAGGCTTAACATTCAGTCAATAACTTGCATATTTTGCCTACATGTTACCAAATATCTATTTATTTAGTAACACCTGGATACAGATGTGGAAAATTGTTACATTCTTTATTCATTCATAAATTTTGATGGATACAGCAATATCAATATTAAGATTTCCTTTGCTTTTATGTGTATACACACACACACATACACACACAGAGTAACAGTAGTTCAGCTTTTCTAACAAATGTTAAAAAACCAAAGTTATAGTGAAAGTTCCATGTCTTGCAAGAATGTTATTCACTATAATCTAATTATGGAGGAAACAATCTGATAATACCTGTTTACAGTAGCCTAGCCACTTGATATCAATTACTCAGTTATTAGATATTTACTGAGGCCTTCTGGAAGGCTTTGCCCTTCCTCAAAGGGATTCAATCTAATTACAGAGACAAGAAATAGACATAAAATTTAAACTAGCAATATTGAAACTTACGCCTATCCACATATCAGTGAGAAATAAGGAGCACATAAGGTAATATGCTATAGGAGTTTAGAGGCAAGAACTCTCCTTGTGGACTTGGGTGGTCCCAAAGGACCACACTAAAGATATGGTTTTGAGTTGATCTCAGTGAATGGTAGATTTGAGTCATGAAATGACTGCTTTAATTGTCATGGCCTATGTACCTTAACAAAAATAGCTTTAAAGCACCCAATCTTAAAGCTGGCTCTTCTCCTGCTTTTCCAGAGTCATTTTTTTTTTAATACAGGTGAATCTAAGAAAGAAATAACATTAATTCTTAAATTAACAATGCTTATAATTGGATTGGAACCAATAACTTTAGAAATATATTTTGAGCTAGAAACATCATGAAAATATATATTAAAAAAAAGAAAATATATACACACCCATACATACAAACCTTAGATATGATCGGAAGCACCTTGGACTATTCTCCTTAAGCCAGAACCACCAGTCATCTTTCTCTTTCTTTCTCTGAGAAATCGCATAAATAAAAATAGGAAATAAATCCACTTCTTTGCAGAGATAATGGCTCACACTTAAAACATACCCTAAAGAATCTCTCCTGAAGACTAATGTAACAAGCTCGTATCTGTAAATATAAATTGCAGAGAATGGAATCCTCAAGTGAGAAATTATTTCTTTCCTGTTATCTTCTAGTTTCAGGCACCAGCTTCATATAACGATTTGAATTGCTGAAGTCCCTGTTTGGTTATTTGTAAGAACACTCTACTTTATTGCACAAGTTAATGTATATAGCTTTGTTAGGGAACAGGCTATATATTTAATGTCCATTCAATGTTTTGGGAATCATCAATTGCTTGCTCTTGTTTGGTGTGGGAGTATGTTTTGTTAAGTGCATCACAACCAAGTTAAAAAGCAGATGTGTGGTTTGTGTCTTTGTCCATACAGTTTTCTGTTTAGACCAAATGACATTATAGCTGAAAGTAACATACCCTGATTTTTCCCGGTGCATGCAGATCCTCCAAAGTTTAATAGGATATGGCCGAATATTTCTTCCCTTGAGGTTTCTAATCCAAAACAAGGTAGGAGCATGTAAAATTCCTACTGATGTAAAATCCCACATGTTTAGGGGGAAAATCCCATATTCTATTTTTTAGCACTAAATAAGAGCATTATCATAAATGCCATGTCTTTGAAAGAATCATAATTCAAATATTTTTTTCTAATATGAAGTGTCTCAGAAATATTATAGTAAAAGATGTAGAAAAAATTAGAAAGCATAAAAGTTATAAGCACTTTATCAAATTTACATTGAATGTCAGCCATCCCAAGAGAAGCCTAGAGTTTGGTTGCCATCACAGTGGGGAGTATAAATAATATATCATAAAAACTTGTGAGTGACACAGGTTTCCTTCCACTGTCTCACTTTTACTTTGCTTTGGTAAACTGGCTGTTACGTCAGTTGTATTGAGGGTCAGGGAAAATACATAAAGGCAGTATTGCAACCCCTAAAAGACCTGTTTTTGTTTTTTTTTTTTTTAAACTGTCGTTCCATATTGACTGACAGGAATTTGGATCTCTCTCTCTCTCTCTCCCCCTTCAACATCATAGTGTATTTTCTCTGCCGAGGCTTTCCCTCTTTTATCCTTTATAAATTACCAATAATTTCTGCCAGGATTAAGAACAACCTGTTTTCTCTCTGTCCTTAGAGCAGTAATTATTTTCTGACTTCTAACATAATAAATAAATAAATAAATAAATGAAAGAAACAGACAGCAGTGTGATTACACAGGAAGAAACAGAACCTTTAAAAACTGACCAATAAAATTCATAAGATTCAGTGTAATGTTAAAATTACATTAACGTCTAGCCTATAGATATACATAGACGTATATAAATAGTTTATATTGAAAGAAAGTTGTCTTCTTTTGCGTCTTTCCTTCTCACAAAAAAAAGGCACATCTTTGGCTTCCACCTTCCTTTGTTATATACAGGATGTTCCTTTTAAGCTCTAATGAATACAGATGGAGGAGGAAATGAGCAAAAGGAGGAACCAGGAAATAGCTGCTAAGCAAAACAAAATATATTAGCAATTTGTTGAGGAGTCAAATTGGAAGGGCTGCATTTTCAGTCCTTGATCAGAGTGATGAAATCAAGACTGTCCTAGATACATATATTACTAGCAAATAGAATTATCTTAATCATCCGCTCCAAATGAATTTTTTCAAGTTTCTGCATACATATGTGGAAGAAGAAATACAGATCAAGCTCAACCCATTAGTATAATTCTATGAGGATTGTGGGAAGGTTTAGTGGCTTTGTTCCTTGGCAAGTTCAATGAGAGCATCTTCAGTGAACTGTCACTCAGTATTTCCCATTGAATTTCATAGCTCAACAAATTATACAAGACAGGATCTAAGACTTAACACTTCTCCACAGTAAGTTTTGTGCTGAACAAGATTATGCATTGTTTAAAACCTGAAACAGACCCATTTAATTATGTTGCTATGTTTTCTGTGAGTGTCGCAAGACTAAAAGCTTTCAGAAATATCTTTAGTTAGTGCCAGTTGCACTTTTTTAGAATGTGGATAAAGAGTTCAAATAAATTTATTTGAGAAGCTCACAGTTGAATAAAGTGCTTGAACTTGACATTTTAGCTAAAGGTGCACTTTCTAGCAGAGGTCAGTTCTGTGCAAACATAATTTATCTGGTCAACATCTGCAAAGAACATCAGGCTCTATCTTGTTTTTTCTATTTTCACAAGCAACACTTCAGGAACAATTGGAAAAGAAAGGCAGGCAAACTTAGACAGAAATTCCTGCCATTAACAAACTGATATCATATAGGTAATAAATGTTGAGAAAAAGACTACATTTTTGAAAGGTGGACAGATTCGAGGTGACTCTGAGACTGAGATCCAGATTCCGCTGAATGGTTGACCATTGTGACTATCTGTCATGTCTAATCAATTCAGCAAAAATAATCTAACTGGTTTATATGTAGATGAGATTATGGTTACACAGAGAGAAAGACATGGTGAATTGAGGCAATGATATTGCTAAGTAACTCAACAACACAACTACTATTTTAAGAGAAGAACAGTAGGGGATCCTAATATCCATATTGTTATTGGAATAATCTCTGCATAACTGGATTCTTGATTTAAATGGTAATTCTTTTTGCCTCTGAAAATAAAACCTCTAAACTTTATTACTGACAAGGTCAAACCATTTTCAGCCAAATACAAGACTTCCTTTGTGATTGAAGCAAACTCCCAGAAACAACAAATACAAATATTCTCTTCATATAGGGCCACTTTTCAAGCGGGTTGATGATAAGTAATTACAATTTGAACGTTTCACTATTGTTTCTAATGTGCTGTTCATTCTTTTAAACCTATCCAGTTGCTCCCAAATTAGCTTTGTCAACAGTTTCTTCTGTTCAAGTTGCAAACCACAAGAGAGGTAGGAATTCTTGGATTCATACAGTGATTTCATGGTGTTATGTGTTGTGAAACATTACACTGTATGAATCTGGAATATCTGTGAAGTGTACCCATCAGCTTATTGGTGAGGCATGTTGACTGATAACGATCAATGCATCAAACAGTACTGAGAATGTCATCTGTAAGAGGAAAAAAAATGCTTCACTCAGAAATTTGACTGCTGCAAATTTAAAATGCTGCAATATTTGTTTTCTGAAAGATTAATGTGTGAATAAGAATTATAACACTTTAGGTTCCTGTTTGGAACATGAATGTTAGAGTATTAACATTGTCACTCATTTGCATTGAAAATAAGGAAACTCACTTACAGTGAGTTTCAAGGATGCTTTTCATGAGAACAGAATGGTAGGTTCATGTATGGTGCCCATTTGACAAATGAAACCTTGGAATTTCTACTTCCAAATATTGTTTGAAATGAATTTGAACAAATACCAGTGAAGAACTACACTGGGTTAAGCATTGATTATGACCCAAAAATAATAGTTACGTTACTTTCTTTAAATGAAAGTGAGCAGAATCTCATCTGTGACTCATGAATGGCCCATTCCAGCTAGCATCTGTCATTCACAGACTGAAGATTTTTCAGGAAACATAAAGACTTCTGTTTTTATTTCACCATTTTCCTTTAAATGTCCTATGTGACAGGTGTGTCTTGTTTTCCACCCTTGACTGTTGGGTATATGTCATGTTTTAGGGAGTTTTGGGGTTTTTTTTTCATGAAACACCTCTTACAAAGAAATATATTTATTAACAATACCTGAATTTGGTTTGACCCACTTGGTGAAAATGACCATAATAGCTTCCCTATTCCTTATTGAAAAGAGTCAAATCATTTTCCAGATTTTAACCAACTTGAATTGTTCCTTCTGTGTCATATAGAGAAAAGGAGGAAGCTGGTCAGAAGATGGAAAAGGGAAACCGATGATATTTAAACCATGTCTTAAACTTTCCTCACAATGTACTTTTACATATCAGACATTGGCAGTGCCCTTTTGAGGGGAATCCAAGTGGATTTGAAATTTGGGGAACGAAGTTCCTTAGGAACAGAGCAGCCACAAGTTCATAGGGTGCCAAGCCTATTTGGGCATGTGTGCATATAATAAGCTAGTCAGGGATGTCCCTCCTTATCTATGATATGCAAACCTACACAGAGAAACCAAAGAGGTGAAGGAGAAAGGAAGCATTAGGGACCTTATAGAGTCCATCTTTTTTCTGTCACATCAAGCACTGGATATACAAGAGGACTCTTGACCTGAAATTTGACCCTGTATCATTGAATCTCTAGTTTCTTGGGGTCACAGCACTAATGAGATCTGAACACATTTCCACAGGCAGGAAGAAGCCACCTAATGAAGTAGATTTATCATAGAATAATCCAGATTGTTATCAAATGATGTACATGGAAGGGCTTCAAAAGCTACCTAAGGTTGCAAGACAGAGTTGGGGGTGGGTAAGAATCAGGAAAATGCTGCAGCCACTTCATTCCCATCCCTGGGGGAGGCCCCTGGAGGCTTGTGACTTTGCTAATGTAGTGAAGGGAAAATACTTTATAAGAATTCTAATTCCTTCGCCTTCTGTCTATCTAAAGTCTTTTTTTCCAAATCCTTTCTTTTTGAGTGACTACAGTAAATTTCCACCAGCTCTGACTTTGAATAAACTTTCCTCATTTGGCCCCAACATAAATAAATAAACCTATCTGTGCCACATTCAGAGTACTTTATCTTATATTCCGTAACATATGTCATATTACGGTACATTGGTGACATAATAATGGAATTAGAGGCAACATGGGGAACAGTAAGAAAGAAGACACCAAGACATTTAACAAACACCCCCCTTCCTATTCTTAATATTCTTTTTCTTTCATTCTCTTTCTCTCCAACCTTTTGTTTTTCTATAACTCTTACCTCCCCAGGCCTTCCCCAACCAGTCTCAGTCAGAAAGTGTCTTTAAACCTTAGAAGAGGTTTGGATCTTTCCTGATCTAGAAAGACAACTTTGAACTCTCCTTCTTCTAAAATGCTACTCGCTTAACTAGCCAGTTCTTACGTACCATATTATCATAACTGCCTTATATGATGTCATATACATCAGATGGGGGATTTTGCTCCCCCAGGGAACTTTTGGTTGTCACAGCTTGGGAGTTGCTACTGCTTCTAGTGGGTAGAGGCCAGGAATGCTTCTGAATATCCTACAACATATGGGAAAACCACGGATTATTTGGCCTAAGATGTCAGTAGTGCTGAGGTTGAGAAACTCTGCACTGGACTCTTCAGGACTGGGCTTCATGGTCCAACATGGCTCGTTGATCTAGGGCTATGGTTTTCGCTTAGGACTGGGCCTCGTTCAAGTTGTCCCCTGGTATAAGGTGGTCCTCAATAAATATGCATTGCCAACGCATGCCATGCTTCACCATGAAAATGTGTTTTAGAGAACCCTGTTAGCTTGTTTACACAACAGTAATTAAAACTTGTCTGAAAAATAAAATATAGCCTACAGTGTGATTTGAGATTGCAAAAGTGTATAAAACCATAGCAATTTTTGGAAATCTCCTTTTTCCTACCTAAACTAATCTGCATAGACATATAGTCAATTTTCAGCTAAAATATTTAATAACTCAGTTATAGTGTGATGTATGGCTGTTGTTTTTCTCAACTCTTTAATATTTAGGATATAGCCAGACTCTCTTACAGAATTTGAATGGTGGAGGAATGAATTTAAACATAACTTTCCTCTGTGTCTTCCTCTGTTTCCCAAAGTAAGATGCCTCAGGATCATCACTGATTTGTTGACTCATTGATTCATTCATTCGACAACATGTTTTGAGTGCTTAGTATTTTGAGTTCTGTTTACATCTGTGGACAAAATGGACACAGTCTGCACACATGTCTTTACACTCAAAGTATAGGGGAGAATTTTTTTTTTTTAATTTAGTCTTCAGATACTCTAGGTTCTACAAAAAAATTAAACAGGATTAGTAAATGTGGGAGGGGGGATTAATGTGTTTGGGTCAGGAGCTGTTATTTCAGATAGAGTAGTCACAGCATTTTCTTTGAGCAGGACCTAAAAACAAAGTGAGGAAGCAAGTCATAGGGAAGTCTCGGGGAGGAGTAGACCAGACAGAGGTAACAGCAAATGCAAAGGCCCTGGGGAAGTGCTTGGCATGTTTGCAGAGCAACCTGAAAGTATTGTACAGCGATTGAGGAGGAGAGTGATAGCAATGAGCCCAGATCAATTGGGAATGAATGAATTCAAACTCTGCCTTTTATTCTGAATGAGGCAGGAAGCCATTAGGATTATGGGCAAAAGGATGTCATGACCTAATTTAAGTTTTAAAAGAGTCACTCTGACTGCTGTGTGGAGGAGACTGTCACAAGGATGGAAGGCAGGGAAGCAGTTTGAGGACAACAGCAATAATCCAAGTGCCCTTAACTAAAGATGAGATGGTGAGAGGTGGTGAGATTTAGAATGTATTTTAAACGTGTAGTCAAGAGGATCTGCTGATTGATTGGTTGGGGGCGTGGGTAGAGAGGGATGAGAAAAAGATTGGTGTCAAGAACAACTCCAGGAATTTTGACCTAAGCAATTGGAGGAATAGAGTTGTCATTTACTGAGACAGAGCCGGCTACCCATGTAAGTGGCAGGCTTGGGAAGGTAACCTATGAGCTCAGTTTTGAACATGTTAAAGTTGAGATATCTATTAACTGTCCAAATGGAGACATTAAGAAGGCAGTTGAATATTAGTCTGGATGAAATCTCACTAACTAACTGGGAAGTTGGTCCAGGCTGGAAATAACTATTTTGGAAAGGTCAGCATATTGATGGTTTATGTAGTCATGAGGTTGGGTAAAAAACCCTGGCTCTTAGTGAGCCTAAAGAGCCAAGAGGTCCAAGGGCTAAGCCCTGAGTCATTTGAGAAGATACAACAAAAAGCAAAAGAGAGGAAGAAGCAATGGTAGGTGGGGAAGGAGGTGAACCAAGAGAGAGTGGTGGCCCAGAAGCCTCCTGGTTCAGGAAGCGTTGCCAGAATGCCCTGAGGGCCTTATTGAAGTTTATGGTCATGAATTTAAAGTGAGACTTGTTTCAAAATAGTTGGAAAAAAACTCCAGCCACATTTAGCTTCTGGGGTGTAGGCATGGAGAAGTGGAGAGTTGGATTTAACCAGGATCAGATTTTCCCAGGAGACTGTAATTGGGGGCAGGGGGTTGAGGGTGAGGGAGATGAGAGCATATAAAAGGAAATGATTGTAAGAATGGACCATGAACTCTATATTTTGTAAAAAGGGAAAGGAGGAAATGGTAGGTCAGTGAATTAGAGGATCAAAGAATTATTGAACTATTAATATCATCCCTTCAGGATCTTAATAAGATAGTGCAGCTCTAACTCTATCATTAATGATCATTCATGGATTCTGGGCCTATGTGGAAAGAACAGTTCCTAAAGAGTGGGAAATTAACAGAAAACTGAAAAATAATACAGCAGTCTAATAATTACATCTGAAATGTCTTGCATTTATATAGTGCTCTCATGTGTTTCAAATCACTTTCAAAGATCTTTTTATCATTTTATATTCTCAAATACACCATGGTCAGAGAAGACAGCTTTATCAAAGTCTCAGAAGAGTCTTAGAAGTTTTAAAGGAATAAAGTTACTATTAGCTCATTTCTTAGTTTATAAGACATTTAAAGTATCCACTTATCTTCTGGAAGAAGTTTGTGATATCGAGTGTTTAGCTGTGTATGGTTTTGTATATAATTATTTATAGAATTTACATTATTTAACTCTCCTATCAAAATTAATAAATTGATTTTCAAACAAAACCCAGAAACAAATAGTGAATGTCACAGAAATGCATACTATTCATTAAATTCAAAGAATAGTAGGTAACAGTGTCTACAGAGATTCATGAATTGGGTCTTGATTGAACTTGGATGTCTACAGACACGTTTTTTGGTGAGTAAAGCTTTGTCAGATGAAGCCCAGCATTGGGTAGATCTTATCCACAAAGGAACCATTCAATACTTCCAATAGTATTGGCTATTGGGTAGATCTTATCCACAAAGGAACCATGTTATGAAACTTCTCCAGCCCTGTTCTCTCCCATTTCCCAATGTCATGTCTTTGCACACTCTATTCCTTTCACTGGAAATGCTCATTTCCTCCTTTTTTTTTTTTTTTTTTTTTTGTTAAATAAACCTCACTGGCCCTCATGGAAGATTTAGTTTTAACTTAGTTTTTCCTAATTCTCCTCAAGTGAAATGAATTTCTCCTTATATCACTTTGTGTCTCTGTTTGTTTGTTTTTGTTTTTGTTTTTGATTTTAAGCACGTCCTCTTTTTTTTCTAGTTATCTGAGCACATGTTTGTCTTACCCACTAAACAAGCTTCTTGACAACAAGGACTTACTTCTATGTGGTTCTGAAAAGTTCCTAGGATGAATTTATGCACATAAAAGATTCTTTTGAAAAAATCTGGATTAATTATATTAGGTACACCAAGAACCAATCTAGGATGGAGTTATGTGAAGAACAGTAACCACTTAGGGGCCTCTTCTAGAGAGGGAGAGCCTGAGGACAGGGTGTGTGTGCCCATGCCTCCGGAATTCCAGGAAGCTCTGAAGAAGTCCTTGGGAAGCAATTAGATTTGGGACATGGGTCTCCTCCCTGCAAGTACTACTCTGAGGTGGCTCCAGGCCAGAAAGATTCTCCCTGTTCCAAACCCTCAACTAAGAAAGGTTGGAGAGGCCCTTTAGGTTTCCTAGGGAGTCAGAAATGCCAGTTTAAACAAGGTTGAACTCAGGGAGATAGAATGTATGGGGGTGAAATGCTTGTTTTCTAAGAGAATTTAATTTGGTGATATGTAATTCTATTATTTTTCTTGTTGCTATTATTATTATTAATTCGGCATGCCTTAACTACAAAATTTTTGCAGGATTTTCTTACCCCATCTCCCATATGGCCTCCTTCTCCCAGAACTCTCCTTCTCCCGCTGGTTCCTCTGACTCCCCACTCCCACTCCCCACCGCTAGCACACATGCACACCGTGACAAAGCTAGCCTCCTGTAAAGGAAGGGGCTTGCCTTCAGGAACCTCCCATTCTTCTTGCCTTTCTTTTAAGCATCTGGAGTCTCCAAGGTGCTAACCCTATTCCTGGGTGTCTTCCACTCTTCACCGTTTCCAGTGTCCTCCTCTGCTTCTATCCAAATTTGATTTCATTCTGTTGGGACCTTGACCTCAGCTCTCTACTGTAGTAACTGGCTCTCATACGAATGAATCCACACTGTTCTGATGAGTGTCAGTATGTTAATTTATTGGGTTAGCCAAAAAGTTCGTTTGGGTTTTTCTGTAACATCTTATAGAAAAACCCAAATGAACTTTTTGGCCAACCCGATAGAAAAAAAAAAAAAAAAGATAATCACCCTTCCTTATTAATTTTGACAACACTTACTCATTTTTACTCTGGTCATCAAATGCAATACTTCCAAAATTTTAATCTAGGCCAAAAGAGTAACTCAGTACCTCACATAGTGCCTGACACATAGACCAACTGAATATATTATTTATTGAGTGAATGAATAAATGAGCTCAAATAGTGACTGTGTTTGGCTTCCTGGTGGGATAAAATAAAAGCCAGACATTAATGAGAGGGATATTTTTAGGCAAACAAGGTTTGCAGTTTCATAATTGACCTCCCTTATAAATGTGAGCTAGGCCTGCCCCCATATTTGAGGAGACGAAACAGATTCCCCACCTAGTTACTTCTCACACGTTTTTTTCTGTCTGATTCAGTAGCTATTGCACCAATAGAGGCTTTGTTTTTACTTCTTTTAGAAAGGTTGAATTAGATTAATGACTTGCTTTGGTTGAGGTGCAAAAGAGAGACGATCTAGTCACTCTCCACCCTTCCCTACGTCTCCTCGTCTAGTTCTTATCACCATCACCCCTAAGCCTCAGAGGCACCTCCAACATTTGGGGGAGACAAAGGAAAAGCAATCTGAGGGTACAGTAGCTGCCTGACTCTTCTTTTGTAGCAGACTTAGCTTGAAACTTGCAAGAAAAGGAAATCTTAAGAGTACTTTTTTCATACCAATCATCTTCCTGTTTTTTGTAGTCTCTCTCACACATAAGCAAACATGCAGATTTGGCCTGATGAAAGGCTTACAGAAGTCATCTTCTCCTCTTACCATTTGGAAAAAACAAAAATAAAGAGTTGTTTAGTTGTCTAGATCCCTATTAAATTTGCCATGATTTCTTCTGTGAAATTCTGACTGAGTTACTGTCTTGACACAAATGATAGTAAGACTCTAAACAAAGGAGCCATGGGTGATGGCAGACTCAGGCCTTAGATGCCGACATTCATCCTTCCTTCTTTTTTAAGATTGCAAATATGAAGAGAAAATGAGGGGAGTGATGCAAAGACAGTGAAGTTTTCAATGTGCAAAAATTAGACTTTTGCATCAATGGAAACAGAGTCTTCCCAAATTTTAAAAAGGTGTACACCTGCAAATGCTTCTGTTCATATTGTCTGCCAAGAATTAACACTCTCCGATCATGTTCTGAATGTCCAATCTTTCTCTCCTGCCTGAAACAGATGCTACTTCCATGCCAGTCACAACCACCTGCGGTCACCATGTGTCATGTGGAATCACATACATGTAATGCCATTCCGCCATCTTTTCTCCACTTCTCATTTTATCCAAGCATGTAGTGTGCTGTTATTCTGCGATTGTATACACTCTGTATACATTTCTGTTCTTCCTTGCAAGATTGTGAATGCTTCGGCCACTCCAATCGATGCAGTTATATCGATCTGCTAAATACAGTCATTTGCGTGAGCTGTAAACACAACACTAGAGGGCAGCACTGTGAGTTATGCAGGCTGGGCTACTTCAGAAATGCTTCTGCACAGCTGGACGATGAGAATGTGTGCATAGGTCAGTTCCATTATAATTTCAGCTATTGTTCTGTGCCTTTCACGAGACGGGGAGCTATTTAAGGTGGAGAGGCTGGTGATTTGCACCACAGCTGAGCCAGAATGAACTTTCTCAATGGAGAAAACATCCTTGTGGTAGACTTGAAGATTTCACTTGTGCTGATTGAAATCATAGTTGGGGGATGTATTTTGAATCCTTGTCTAATTGTTGCTTTAAAGATGATGAGCTGAAAAGTCATGTTTAAGAGATGAAGTAATTCTTTTTGTTTTTCTTTCTTTTTTTTTTTGCATGAAATCTTAACACCTGGTCATTTCAACCTGATCTTAAAGTCTTAAGTTGTACACTCAGCTTTCAAAATGTAAACTCATTATAAGGTTTTTAATTATAGATATGAGATTAGGACACAAACTTTTGTAAATAATTGGTAATCAACAAATATTGATTTAAAATATTCCCATTTGGAATTGAAAGCCATTAGCAATTGGTAATGTAGAAGTTTGCCTGGCTTTTCCATCCATAGTAATGAAATTCCACTTATTGAATTTTCCTATAGCCCTCAAAAGGAGAAGCAATTTTTCAAAACTATTCAAGACAATTAATTCTCTTAGCTTCCAAAGCACATGAGCCCTGGAAAACTGGGGCCACAGAATTCCCTTGAGCATTCTTTCCACCCCCTGTGATGACTGATCATGTCAACTGGAGAGAACCAGGTGCCCCTCCCATCCAAAAAAGCTTCTCCTACCTTTTGCATAGTAGAACCTATCTTTAAGAAAGGGAGCTGATGAAAAATAAGAAATAAGAAATGGAATTTCACTTCATAATGTACTTTGAAGAAGTGCATATATTCAAAATGGTGAAGGGTACATATGTATCTGTTACCACACCAATAGGTAATATATAGGCAACCAATGTTAAAGGTAGATTTTTTCACATAAAGACTAGATAGATATACACAAGCTGAAAAATGAAAGGTGATCTTTTCATCAAAAAAGAAATCAAATCAATCTGCAATTCTGGAATCATTGTTTTCTGATTGGATTGTCAAGGTTATATAGTTATTTGCCAAGTGTCATTTAAAATAGCTGGACAAGTTTTTTCAGTTAAAATGGGCCAAGTTTTTATAATACTGTTTATGTCTATAGTATGTTCTAATTTTCAAAGTGCTTCCTTATTATTTGTGAATTAGTGGAGAAATCCCTGGACTTAGAGGCTGGAGAGCTGGGTTCAAGTCCCAGTTTGCTATTTAATAGCTGTGTGCCTTAGGTAAGTCGTTGAAAACTCCTGGTCAAATTGGTGTCATATGGGATGCACAGGAAACACTTGGTAAACTGTGAACTGACTTGCAAGTATGTTTTTTGTTTGTTTGTTTGTTTTGTTTTTACTTAATCCTCATTAACAAAACCATGGTGGTAAGTACTCCACTGATAATTTCCCCTATTTTCTAGTTGAGAAAAGTAAGGCAAATTGACCCAAATCATACAGCTTTAGTAAAGAGTTAGTTTCCTGACTTCAAAGCTTTTGAACGCTTTCTCCCAACTACCCTGACACAATTAGCAAAGCTAAGCTTGTCAGACTTTTACTTATGGTATGTTTTTAGGATGACAGCAGCAATTCCACTATGAGCTTGTGAACAGAAGTTCAATTGCCTTTATAACATTTGGGTTACAAAGATTTGAGAATATTAATAAAAACCAAAAGGCACATAGCTGTCTGAATTCTGAATGCAGTTACATTTTGCTGAATGTCATTTGTAAAAATATATAAATGTCATACTATAAATATGTTAACAAGGGAAAAGGTACAATAAATAGGAACACTAGGAATACAGGAATAAAACCTAATCAGTTTTTTCAAAATACAAAACATTACAATAAGATGTAAATGTTTTGCAATATCAATTTCATATTATTTTCAATAAATCAAAGAAAAAGACCTTAAAAGAAAAGATTTTATTACATAAAATTTCTCATAGCAGGTAACTTAACAATATCCCGATATATTTTACTCAAAGTATTCTATTCTAATGAAGTCCTCCCCTTTTCCTGTTCTAAAGTAATCTATAAACTACAAAATCCACACTTCCTGTCTAATTCTAAGAGGCATAGTTCTGTTATAAATCCATATTTGATTATCCACAGACAAGATGTTGCCATTCAGCTTTTGTCATTTAAATCATGTAAAATACAGATGAATGGAAAGCTTAATATACATTCTTGTATTTATTTCTACTTAAAAAAAATCAAACGCAGTTCTTTTCTCCCTTTCTAGAAACTTTGTTAATTAAAGTTATAAATCTTGGAGAGGATTTTATATTATTGAGGTAAACATATCCCTATTCAGTATTTTGTACTCTTCAAACCAAGTGGGTATAGATAAACACAAAGATGAGTATTTTTAGATACCATTAAAATTAGCTACAGTATACCTCCACATACCAAAATTCCTTAAATTGTTTCTCTTTCCTAAGGGGTAAAATTGTTTTTAAAGAATGAACTGAAAAATTTGGCTAGCTGGTATATGCTACGTACAGTCTATCTTTTGTCTTTAGTTTCTATAAGCGTACAAAAGTTTCCTAAAAGAGTTATAGCTTCCACTTTTCCCACTTGAGGGACCAAAGGCAGAGCTGTCAGGCTGCCTGGGCATGAGACGGAAGCTGAGGTTTGCTCTCTGAAGGCCATTGGAAGCCTGTGGCTCCATTACCAGGGTTTGCCCTATGGGGCAGCACGAACCTATTCGCTATTTTTTACATTTAAGTTCCCCAAAGGGCTTGCAGCAGGGCTGAGAGTTAATTTTAATGCCATTTTGTATAGAAAGCACTAATGAAAATGAATGGATATTTACCCAATTCACTTTCACAGAATTAGGCACTAATCTCTGAAAATTTGAGCTTCATCTAAGCTGTATCTAAACTTAAGGGGAAAAAAGGCACTTTGCCATTTCTTTAACAATTGGCAATGAAATCCACCACCCTGGCTATGAGGGAACAGCACATATCTTTGACACAATGTTGACTGTGTTGAAATAGATGTCTTAAACTATTTGCATCATTTTATATTATGGCAAATATAAAATGCACGCTATTCCGTGTTGTCACAGTGATCGCTGCTTTGTGATTCCTGGTAAATTTCCCCACTTTCATACAAATTCCAAGCCAGCCATGTTTCCAAAGATGCATGTGATTAGCCTGTATGATGCAGCAATTTCATGAAGATGACATCCTTGCATGCTTCCATTTCATATAAACTCGAACATTAAGCAGGAAGCTAGAGGATATGTGACCTTGGGTAATCACTGCTAATAATCCCTGATAACAAGCTTGACATCTGAATGAAATGCAGGGCTCAGCAGTTGCTACTAAGCATATCTCCAATTATGATGTATTATTGTTTTCATTCCCCTGGAAACCCAAGATCAGGTAATCAGAGGTACCTTCTGTAAAACAAAGCAAACATAAGACACTTCTAATACTTATAAATCAACTGTAGTATAACTTTTTAATCAGACTTCCAAAAGTATTTCATGTTGTTTTTTGGTCTAACAGTCCTGCATATTCTTCCTAGTTTCATGAAATAAAATATAATTCTCCAAGGCCATCCTCATCACCCCAACATCTACCATTGACCATCGTTCCAGAAATGATATTTTTTAAACTAAATTATTTGTATGTAATGTGGATTGTAGACCCCGCCTCTCCTTGTCACTTATTTTCCTGACTAACATTACACTTACCACCTTTTGTATGACAACCACTGAGATGTACCGTGGTTCAGATGTTCCACATTTCTAAAAATTTTGTTTACTTTTTTTTTACATCTAAAACTTTATATTAATCAGTTGTTACGGGCTAATTGACTAACACAGTATGTGAATTTGTATTGGCCAGATGTAACTCTACTCTCCGGCTTATGAAATGTTGGTGATTCATTGTCAACTTATACACTTTAAATAGTAAGAAACATATTATAGTATTCTTGCTATAGGTATATACTTATAGTGTGTGTGTGTGTATGTGTGTATTTTTAAAGCCACAACAAAATTGCTATTTAAAAATGTTTTAAACAACTGCTGTATATACACACATTAAAATAGAAAATGCCAATTTAAAATAAAACTCCAATTATTAAGTGCAAATCAGTCCAGACAAGGAGAGAGCATTTTAGACTTTATTTGGTTTTATTTTTACCTATGTATGTTACTCTTAGTCATACAAATGTTTGTATCTTAAGAATGCTGAACTTCAAAATTGACTTACTCAACATGAAATAAATAATGATTCTAAGGTACTCCACATTCTTTGAAGAAATTATCTGATTAGTCCCTATGACGAAAACAGAACCAAACCTCTCTATTTAACAGTAAACCCTGAATCTCCATGGCCAATCTAAGATGCTAAACTTAAAGTTATTAAACTAAAATCCTCAGGGTTTCTCACAGTTGGTTGCTTGGTTAGTTGCTTGGTGTGATTTTATTTGGTTTTTTGACATGAAAACCTCTTAATGGGACCATTTTAAAATAAAGGAAATCAAGAGACAGAGGGGCATAATAACTTGCCCAGTATTATACAGTGGGATTACAAAGAAAGTAACTTTGACCTACAAATTCCAAAAGCTGGAAACTAGCTGCTGTTACCTTTCAAGCTAATGGAAGCCTAAGGAATTTGTATTTCTGATTCAGGCTTTAAGAAAAACAGAGCTTCAGAAGTAAAAATATCCTGCATAATAATGTGTGAGGAATCAAGAAATTATTCTATTTACTTTTTATTACACAAAGTTATATTGTTCTGTCCATAGACATTATAATGATACAAGTCTTAAATTATGCCTATGTTGAAATTTATTTAGGATTACAAAATTCATTTTCCTTTCATGATTGTTAATCTAGGTTGCATAAAAGCTATACTAACTTAACATGTGTAGCAGATACAATATCTAAAGGCTCATCACAACATAGTATAAATATATATATAAAGCACCATCCCAAATCATAAAGTAAAACTGACTTTGAATGAACAAAGTGCATTCATATTCCACTTTAACAATGTTCAGCAGTTCTCAAATTTTGAGTGTAGCCGATAAGCTCATTTGAATAATTTAAAACAGATTTTACACTGATGGCATATTGATTTATCCTTGATATGTAAACTTCTCATTGCGTTCATTAAACCATCTAAAAATGCCCTAACAAATGGAAACTCCATTACGATCTGTTACCAGTGAAGAGCATGATGTCTTATTTCCTTGGAGGCTTTCAGATGATTTCCTCCCATAACAGAAAAATGATATCATGGAAGGCTGAGCAAATAAATAAATGGACCTGAAATAGCCATATTTGCCAAAGCATTTCATTAGTGGACGCCTTTCTTTAAGTGATGCATTTAAGTAAGCAACACTCCTGTGTTGATACCTTATAAGCCATGCGGACTTGTCTCCAGCCTGTGTGTTGTCTTGTTTCTACAGAGTGTTATTGTAACCCTTTGGGCTCAGTCCATGATCGTTGTAATGGCTCAGGATTTTGTGAGTGTAAGACTGGAACAACAGGGCCTAAGTGTGATGAGTGTCTGCCGGGAAATTCCTGGCACTACGGCTGTCAACGTAAGTAACTCTGGGAGCTGTCCTCTGCCTGCTGCAGCATGGCTGATTCTGCTTGTCTAGGCCGGTGCGTGCAGCTTCTCAGAGCAGAAAAAGGCCCAAACCGCTGACAAGCTTTAAAAACTACATAATGCCTCAGCCTATGGATAGGAGAGAGAGCAATCCATCAGCTGTCCAGCTGGCTCCTTTGAAGCCCATCTTCGTCCCCTCTGATGGCTGGAGAAACTTATACTGAAATACTGTACGCAGATCCATGTACCTGGCCAGACCATAAATTAAGTGGCACAATAGGGACCCAGCTTAGAAATCTTACTGCAAAATGAAGGGTGATGTGTATGCGGTTAATATATTTCTTGAACTACCCTGGAGCTCCAGAGTTCATAAATTAAATGATATCTACATAACTTATTATCACCCTTGTATCATAACCATCACTGAATCTGAACCAAAAACCTAAAGGTAATAAATCTAAGGGATATTTAAATGCCAGGATAAAATAAATGATGAAAATCAATATTGATTTTAAGCCTCTGAGGTTAGGCACCATGCAGTGAGCCTTAGACAGATGCCATTTGGTTCAGCTTCATTTCTCTGAGGATTATCAGGCGTTCTTAAAAGCTTGTCAAGGCAGGTGGCATGTTGGTGTATTCAGGGAACAGAAATTTTAAAATCTGAGCAGAAGCTTCCTCCTGTCATTCATAACCTTTTTTGCATTTTAATTCTGCATTAATTTTCCTCTATCTGTACACAGTCAGCTTACTAATATCAAAGAGCCACCAGGCAAAGCCTCTGGAGAGCGCAGTCCAATACAAAATCATGCAAGCCACACATGTAACTTTAACTGTATTGTTATCCACATTAAAAAAAGTAAAAATAAATAGAAGTGGATTTTAACAACTTGTTTTATCCAAAAAAAAAAAAAAACTGAAATATTATCATTTCAACATAGAATTAATGTTAAAGTTGTTAAGGATATATTTTACATTTTTCATAGTCCTTGAAATCAGATGTTTAATGCTTACAGAACTCTCAATTAGAACTAGCCATATTGCAAGGCTTAATAGACACATAAGTCTACCATATTGGACAGCACAGCTCTAGAGGTTTTTTGCTTACTTTTCACTTGAAAAATTGTCAGCATGCACGAACTATCTAAAGCAGGTTTCTACCAGGGATGTACAGAATATTTTATCTGCTACTTATGGAATGTATAGTTATCTGGAGGCTACATTTCTACCTATTATAAAGCCAAAGTGAAATTTACTACCATACTAATGCTGTGGGCAGCAGTGAACTATGGTGATAATTGAGAGATTTGGCACTGAGCAGGCCAAGGTTAGGATGGGATCTAGAAGCTGGAGGGTGAACATCTCCAGCCATGCTGGAGAATCATTAAAAGCATCAAATAGTGAGAAGTCAGGCAGCACTTCTGCACATAAGCTCTGGATAAGGCCATGGTTTTAACGTTGTACACACCGTAGGTTCCCAGAAAGCACCTTAAGGGTCTGAATGAGTTTGGGATCCCAAAAACAATGTGAGGAGCCAGGACTCAGCGGATAAGTCATCAATCCTGGAACATCTAGATGTAGAGGCCCAAAGAAGGCTGACAGTCAGGAGGAGAGAAGGAGAGACAAAGGAGGGGCCGAAACGAGCACCAAGATTCAAAGCATAAGGAATGAGGAGACTTTATAATGAAGACACACCTTCTCAAAGGAAAAGTCTCATGTAGTTTACCTGATGCAACAGGACCTAATGAATGGGTTCCTGAAGTGTAATCAGGGAAAGACATTGGAAAGGAAAATTAATCTAGCCTTAGAGGAAATGTATGCCCAAAAAAGGGCCTAACTTGATTTTTCTGTGTTAATTTCCTGAAGTATTATAAAAAATGTAATGTCCTCAAATTTTTCCTTCTGGCATTGGAAGACTGGATTTAAGCATGACCCTACCACATAAAGGCGGTATGGTGTACAAAACCCTCCATGCCTCAGCTCCAGCACCCTACATCCTTGGTATGTAGATCAGTGAGATTATAGGAGTAAATGCTTTATCCTCTTGAGTATTTCTTTTTTATTTTTTTTTTGAATTTTTGAATTTTATTTTATTTATTTTTTTATACAGCAGGTTCATATTAGTCATCTATTTTATACACATCAGTGTATACATGTCAATCCCAATCTCCCAATTCATCACAGCACCACCCCCACCCCCCGCCACTTTCCCCCCTTGGTGTCCATACGTTTCTTCTCTACATCTGTGTCTCTATTTCTGCCCTGCTAACCGGTTCATCTGTACCATTTTTCTAGGTTCCACATACATGCATCAATATACGATATTTGTTTTTCTCTTTCTGACTTACTTCACTCAATATGACAGTCTCTAGGTCCATCCACGTCTCTACAAATGACCGAATTTCGTTCCTTTTTATGGCTGAGTAATATTCAATTGTATATATGTACCACTTCTTCTTTATCCATTCGTCTGTCAATGGGCATTTAGGTTGCCTCCATGACCTGGCTATTGTAAATAGTGCTGCAATGAACATTGGGGTGCATGTGTCTTTTTGAATTATGGTTTTCTCTGTGTATATGCCCAGTAGTGGGATTGCTGGTCATATGGTAATTCTATTTTTAGTTTTTTAATGAACCTCCATACTGTTCTCCACAGTGGCTGTATCAATTTACATTCCCACCAACAGTGAAAGAGGGTTCCCTTTTCTCCACACCCTCTCCAGCATTTGTTCTTTGTAGATTTTCTGATGATGCCCATTCTAACTGGTGTGAGGTGATACCTCATTGTAGTTTTGATTTGCATTTCTCTAATAATTAGTGATGTTGAGCAGCCTTTCATGTGCTTCTTGGCCATCTGTATGTCTTCTTTGGAGACATGTCTATTTAGGTCTTCTGCCCATTTTTGGATTGGGTTTTTTGTTTTTTTAATATTGACCAGCATGAGCTGTTTATATATTTTGGAGATTAATTCTTTGTCCATTGATTCATTTGCAAATATTTTCTCCCATTCTTAAGGTTGTCTTTTCATCTTGTTTATGGTTTCCTTTGCTGTGCAAAAGCTTTGAAGTTTCATTAGGTCCCATTTGTTTATTTCTGTTTTTATTTCCATTACTCTAGGAGGTGGATCAAAAAAGATCTTGCTGTGAATTATGTCAAAGGGTGTTCTTCCTATGTTTTCCAATAAGAGTTTTATAGTGTCTGGTCTTACATTTAGGTCTCTAACCCATTTTGAGTTTATTTTTGTGTATGGTGTTAGGGAGTGTTCTAATTTCATTCTTTTACATGTAGCTGTCCAGTTTTCCCAGCACAACTTATTGAAGAGACTGTCTTTTCTCCATTGTATATCCTTGCCTCCTTTGTCATAGATTAGTTGACCATAGGTGTGTGGGTTTATCTCTGGGCTTTCTATCCTGTTCCATTGATCTATATTTCCATTTTTGTGCCAGTACCATATTGTCTTGATTACTGTAGCTTTGTAGTATAGTCTGAAGTCAGGGAGTCTGATTACTCCAGCTCTGCTCTTTTCCCTCAAGACTGCTTTGGCTATTCGGGGTCTTTTCTGTCTCCATACAAATTTTAAGATTTTTTGTTCTAGTTCTGTAAAAAATGCCATTGATAATTTGATAGGGATTGCATTGAATCTGTAGATTGCTTTGGGTAGTATAGTCATTTTCACAATATTGATTCTTCCAATCCAAGAACATGGTATATCTCTCCATCTGTTGGTATCATCTTTTATTTCTTTCATCAGTGTCTTATACTTCTCAGCATACAGGTCTTTTGTCTCCCTAGGTAGGTTTATTCCTAGGTATTTCATTCTTTTTGTTGCAATGGTAAATGGGAGTGTTTCCTTAATTTCTCTTTCAGATTTTTCATCATTAGTATATAGGAATGCAAGAGATTTCTGTGCATTAGTTTTGTATCCTGCTACTTTACCAAATTCATTGATTAGCTCTAGTAGTTTACTGGTGGCATCTTTAGGATTCTCTATGTATAGTATCATGTCATCTGCAAACAGTGACAGTTTTACTTCTTCTTTTCCAATTTGTATTCCTTTTATTTCTTTTTCTTCCCTGATTGCCGTGGCTAGGACTTCCAAAACTATGTTGAATAATAGTGGTGAGAGTGGACATCCTTGTCTTGTTCCTGATCTTAGAGGAAATGCTTTCAGTTTTTCACCATTGAGAATGATGTTGGCTGTGGGTTTGTCATATATGGCCTTTAGTATGTTGAGGTAGGTTTCCTCTATGCCCACTTTCTGGAGAGTTTTTATAATAAATGGGTGTTGAATTTTGTCAAAAGCTTTCTCTGCATCTATTGAGATGATCATATGGTTTTTATTCTTCAGTTTGTTAATATGGTGAATCACATGGATTGATTTGCATATATTAAGAATTCTTGCATCCCTAGGATAAATCACACTTGATCATGGTGTATGATCCTTTTAATGTGTTGTTGGGTTCTGTTTGCTAGTATTTTGTTGAAGAGTTTTGCATCTATATTCATCAGTGATATTGATCTGTAATTTTCTTTTTTTGTAGTATCTTTGTCTGATTTTGGTATCAGGGTGATGGTGGCCTCATAGAATGAGTTTGGGAGTGTTCCTTCCTCTGCAATTTTTTGGAAGAGTTTGTGAAGGATGGGTGTTAGCTCTTCTCTAAATGTTTGAAAGAATTCACGTGTGAAGCCATCTGGTCCTGGACTTTTGTTTGTTGGAAGATTTTTAATCACAGTTTCAACTTCATTATTTGTGATTGGTCTGTTCATATTTTCTGTTTCTTCCTGATTCAGGCTTGGAAGGTTATACCTTTCTAAGAATTTGTTCATTTCTTCCAGGTTGTCCGTTTTATTGGCATAGAGTTGCTTGTAGTAGTCTCTTAGGATGCTTTGTATTTTTGCAATGTCTGTTGTAACTTCTCCTTTTTCATTTCTAATTTTATTGATTTGAGTCCTCTCCCTCTTTTTCTTGATGAGTCTGGCTAATGGTTTATCGATTTTGTTTATCTTCTCAAAGAACCAGCTTTTAGTTTTATTGATCTTTGTTATTGTTTTCTTTGTTTCTATTTCATTTATTTCTGCTCTGATCTTTATGATTTCTTTCCTTCTGCTAACTTTGGATTTTGTTCTTCTTTCTCTAGTTCCTTTAGGTGTAAGGTTAGATTGTTTGAGATTTTTCTTCTTTCTTGAGGTAGACTTCTATAGCTATAAACTTCCCTCTTAGAACGGCTTTTGCTGCATCCCATAGGTTGTGGATCATTGTGTTTTCATTGTCATCTGTCTCTAGGTATTTTTTGATTTCCTCTTTGATTTCTTCAGTGATCTCTTGGTTATTTAGTAACGTATTGTTTAGCCTCCATGTGTTTATGTTTTTTACATTTTTTTCCCTGTAATTCATTTCTAATCTCATAGTGTTGTGGTCAGAAAAGATGCTTGATATGATTTCAATTTTCTTAAATTTACTGAGGCTTGATTTGTGACCCAAGATGTGATCTATCCTGGAGAATGTTCCATGCGCACTTGATAAGAAAATGTAATCTGCTGTTGTTGGATGGAATGTCCTATAAATATCAGTTAAATCTATCTGGACTGTTGTGTCATTTAAAGCATCTGTTTCCTTATTTATTTTCTGTTTGGATGATCTGTCCATTGGTGTAAGTGAGATGTTAAAGTCCCCCACTATTGTTGTGTTACTGTCGATTTCCTGTTTTATAGCTGTTAGCAGTTGCCTTATGTATTGTGGTGCTCCTATGTTGGGTGCATATATATTTATAATTGTTATATCTTCTTCTTGGATTGATCCCTTGATCATTATGTAGTGTCCTCCTTTGTCTTTTGCAACATTCTTTATTTTAGAGTCTATTTTATCTGATATGAGTATTGCTACTCCAGCTTTCTTTTGATTTCCATTTGCATGGAATATCTTTTTCCGTCCCCTCACTTTCAGTCTGTATGTTTCGCTAGGTTTGAAGTGGGTCTCTTGTAGACAGCATATATATGGGCCTTGTTTCTTTATCCATTCAGCAAACCAGTGTCTTTTGGTTGGAGCATTTAATACATTCATGTTTAAGGTAATTATTGATATGTATGTTCCTATGACCATTTTCTTAATTGTTTTGGGTTTGTTTTTGTAGGTCCTTTTCTTCTCTTGTTTTTCTCACTTAGAGAAGTTCCTTTAGCATTTGTTGTAGAGCTGGTTTTTTGGTGCTGAATTCTCTTAGCTTTTGCTTGTCTGTAAACTTTTGAGTTCTCCATCGAATCTGAATGAGATCCTTGCTGGGTAGAGTAATCTTCATTGTAGGTTCTTCCCTTTCATCACTTTAAGTATATCATGCCACTCCCTTCTGGCTTGTAGAGTTTCTGCTGAGAAGTCAGCTGTTAACCTTATGGGAGTTCCCTTGTATGTTATTTGTCATTTTTCCCTTGCTGCTTTCAATAATTTTTCTTTGTCTTTAATTTTTGCCAATTTTATTACTATGTGTCTCGGCGTGTTTCTCCTTGGGTTTATCCTTCCTGGGACTCTCTGTGCTTCCTGGACTTGGGTGGCTATTTTCTTTCCCATGTTAGGGAAGTTTTCAACTATAATTTCTTCAAGTATTTTCTCGGGTCCTTTCTCTCTCTCTTCTCCTTCTGGGACCCCTATAATGCAAATGTTGTTGCGTTTAATGTTGTCCCAGAGGTCCCTTAGGCTGTCTTCATTTCTTTTCATTCTTTTTTCTTTATTCTGTTTCTCAGCAGTGAATTCCACCATTCTGTCTTCCAGGTCACTTATCCGTTCTTCTGCCTCAGTTATTCTGTTATTGATTCCTTCTAGTGTATTTTTCATTTCATTTATTTTATTGTTCATCTCTGTTTGTTTGTTCTTTAATTCTTCTAGGTCTTTGTTAAACATTTCTTGCATCTTCTCAATCTTTGCCTCCATTCTTTTTCCAAGGTCCTGGATAATCTTCACTACCATTATTCTGAATTCTTTTTCTAGAAGGTTGCCTATCTCCACTTCATTTAGTTGTTTTTCTGGGGTTTTATCTTGTTCCTTCATCTGTTACATAGCCCTCTGCCTTTTCATCTTGTCTATCTTTCTGTGAATGTGGTTTTTGTTCCACAGGGTGCAGGACTGTAGTTCTTCCTGCTTCTGCTGTCTGCCCTCTGGTGGATGAGGCTATCTAAGAGGCTTGTGCAAGTTTCCTGATGGGAGGGACTGGTGGTGGGTAGAGCTGACTGTTGTTCTTGCGGGCAGAGCTCAGTAAAACTTTAATCCGCTTGACTGCTGATGGGTGCGGCTGGGTTCCCTCCCTGTTGGCTGTTTGGCCTAGGGCTACCCAGCCCTGGAGCCTACCTGGACTCTTTGGTGGGGCTAATGGCGGACTCTGGGAGGGCTCACGCCAAGGAGTACTTCCCAGAACTTCTGCTGCCAGTGTCCTTGTCCTCATGGTGAGCCACAGCCGCCCCCTGCCTCTGCAGGTAACTCTCCAACACTAGCAGGTAAGTCTGGTTCAGTCTCCCCTGGAGTCACTGCTCCTTCCCCTGGGTCCCGATGCACACACCACTTTGTGTGTGCCCTCCAAGAGTGGAGTCTCTGTTTCCCCTAGTCCTGTCAGAGTCCTGCAATCAAATCCCGCTAGGCTTCAATGTCTGATTCTCTAGGAATTCCTCCTCCCATTGCCGGACCCCCAGGTTTGGACACCTGACGTGGGGCTCAGGACCTTCACTCTGAAGGTTTGTGAGTCACCCACCCAGCAGTTATGGGATTTTATTTTATTGTGATTGTGCCCCTCCTACCATCTCATTGTGGCTTCTCCTTTGTCTTTGGATGTGGGATATCTTTTTTGGTGAGTTCTAGTGTCTTCCTGTCAATGAATGTTCAGCAGTTAGTTGTGATTCTGGTGTTCTCACAAGAGGGAGTGAGAGCACGTCCTTCTACTCCGCCACCTTGGTTCCAAAAACCTCTTTAGTATTTCTTGAGTACCTACTATTATTTAGATATTGAGCTTGCAGTAGAGGCTAAAGGATGAAGAGAGGTAGCTGCATTGGACATGTGGACATGAAGTTCACAATCTGGAGTGAGAGGCTGACAAGCACCTAACAGTTAGAAGGTGATCAGAGCCAAGCGCTATGTACCTGATTTTAGTGAAGCCCAGATGGGGAGTAAGGCTTCCCAGAGAGGTGACATTTATTTGAGTACTCTAGTATTGGTGGATGCTTTCCAGGATGGAACTGCTTGGGCAAAAAGGTACATGAGCTAATACACTATGTTCCAGAAATATCAAATGGTTTTGATATGATTAGAGGGTAAAGGGTGTGTGTGGTGTGTGTTGTGTGTGTTGGGAAGGAGGGAAAATTTTGAAGAAGCAACCAGAGACCAGATCTTGTAGTTTCTTGAATGCCAAGCTACGAAGTTTTATCTCATCAGAGAATAGGTGTGAGGACCATCATACAGGGGAGATATGGGATCCACCATACAGTTTCAAGCAGAGGAAAGGATAAAATTCTGTTTTAGAAAGATTATTCTGACTATTCTGTAAAGGAAGGACTGGAACAGGGTGAGACTGGATTTACTATATAAATTTCATATATTTCAAATACACCTTTGAGCACACAATCGTTTTATCTCACTCTGAAATCTTCTTTTCTTTCCTCGACCCACCCATACAGGACTGATATTCTGTGTTAAGATATAGAAATCCTTTTGCCAGTTGGTAAATGGCTATTGCCATTTAAGATCCCTAAGTGCCTTCCCTAGGATCTCTTAGGTGCCCCCCAACATCTAGCAACTAACAGGGTAATACCTGTCAGTGGTACGCCTTCAGCACCAGCTGGTACTGGATACCAGTACTAGAGCAGGGATTCATACTAAGTAGTTAGTGCTTGTAGGTTGATAAATATTTTTCATATCATTCCTTTGTCTGCATATAGATGAATACATTCAAAAATGCCTCTCAAATCAATCTCTCTCTCTCTCCCCCCCCAGTCACTCCCCACATCACATGTGCACGCATACGCATGTGCGCACGTACACACACACACACACACACACACTCTTCTGCTTGCCCTGAGTTGAACCCATCCTTGGGTTGGCCACATTATTAGTGGCAGTGATATTAACCTGGCAAGAAGAAATCAAGGCCAAGAAGAAACACAGTGGTCAAGTAGGGCCGATAGCAGCATTCGCAGCAATGAGCAGGGATTAAGTGCACATTTAGGTAAGCAGGGCCAGGGAGGAGATGTCGTAGGTATCAGGACAGAGTCCGAGGGATCCAGACACCGGGTTCCAGTCCCCCAGTGGACTGGCAAGAGGAGCAATGTGGCACTGCAGTCCAAAAGGACTTAGATTTGGGAATAGAAAATAAAGCAAGAGATTCAGTTGCTGACACTGTCGCTTACATCCTATGAATAGAACTAAGTGAGTACACACTTAGGCTCTGGAGTCATACAGACCCGGGTTTGAATCCCATCTCCACCCCTTACTACCTGCAGGACTTAGAGGAAATTACTTGGGCTCCCTAAAGCTAGTTTTTCATCTAAAAATTAGGATAATACTAGGACCTAACACATATGGTACTTGTGAAGATTCAAGGAAAATAATGTGGAGCTCACGGTCCATAGTAAGATCTCAATTATTATTAGTTAGTTCCAAGCACAAGTTGATTTGTCAAAGAACGAGGTAAGAATCCATGTTTAAAACTAATTGTACAATGATAGTGCAGGAAGTGCAGCAAGAATGGCCACTATTGAGTATCAAATTGTTGACCTAGGGGATTCTAAAAATCCCTTGATCAGAGACAAGACTAATTCAAGCGATTGAAACAAAGGTGACCCCAAAAGCAATTGTGTGTCTTCAGCTGGGGAAATCAAGAACTCCAGGCTCATTAGTGAACTTTCTCCTGAGGGGGCCACTGATTGTGTGCACCATGAATGTAAGCTGGTCTCTCTGACAAAAGGTGAAACACTTGAAAACCATCAGAATGAGTGGACTTTAGACAGCATGGAATGCGCAATTCAGGAAAGAAAGCAGAAATTAAAAGATTTCAAAGAGGACAGGCAGAATCAAACTTAGTACTGAGGTTGCTCCGCAGAAGAATGAGATTGAGGAGAAAGAGATTTTTTTTTAATGCACCCCTTTGAAATCTGAGAAGAGGCATGAGCCACATCCCAGAGAATAAAACTGAACCTTCTAAAGAGAAAGTAACGTTTCGTGCTTCACACAAAATATGGTTTGTTAACCTGTACTGGAAAATAATGGAACACTTGTTAATGGCACCAAGAAGACTAGACATAGGTCAGGTATGTGATTTTTTTGGTTTGGAAAATGAAATAGGAATACTCACACATAGAACCAGTGGGGCTAATGAGGAGATGTATTGTCTTCCTGGTGAATGTATAAGCTACACTGGAATATCATGCAATGTCTATTAAAGCCAGCAATTTCCCCACATTTTTACCTAATTTATATGAATACTAATGGTGCTTTCAGAAGAACTTATAGTGTGAATATTTGGGTTAAAGTCAAAATATTTCATGACGTAGCTAAATGTTTTGATTTGGAAGGTAACAGAGCATGTAGGAAATCAAGAACTAAGCACACATAGCAACAGGAAGGCTGAGATTAAGTTGCTGGGCCATGGTCTATAGTATCAGAATATGTGTTCTTGGAAGGGATCAGTACATATATTACCAAGAACAGGAAAACATGTATTTAGTAGGAGGCTCAATGGCCTGATCAAGAAGATTTTTCAATTAAATTTGAGAGGAATATAGTGAAAACACCCTTATAAAACTGTAAAACCAGACACTGTGGCAAACCACAAAGTTAAAAAAAGGCAACAGTTATTCTCAGGAGAAAAATAAGAGAAAGTTTGGGGAACAAAATTCCTTGGCTTATGTGTATCCCTTCCCAGTGATTGCATAATAAGTACATTTATTTTCTGCTGCTGCTGTAGAAAATCACCACCAATTACCACAAATTTAGTGGCTCAAAACAACACAAATATATTTTCTTACAGTTCTGTATTTAGAAGTCAATAAGGGTCTCACTGGGCTAAGATCACAGTGTCGACAGGGCTGCATTCCCAGCTGGAGGCTCTAGGGGAGAGCCTGTTTCCTTTTCTTTTCCAGCTTCTGGAGGCCACCTGCATTCCTTGGCTTGTGGCCCCGTCCTCTACCTTCAAAGCCAGGAACTTTCCATTTCTCTGTGCCTTTCTTCCATCACCACATCTTTCTCTAACCACAGCCTGGACACAGTCTCCACTTCTAAGGACCCATGTGATTAGAGTGGAGACACACAGATAATCTTTCCATCTGAAAGCCCTTAATTTAATCACATCCCTTTTGTCATGTAAGGGAACAGGTTCCAGGAATTAGGATATAGACATCTTTAGGGAGACATTTTTCTCCACCCACCACAATAATCATCAAGAATACCAGCTTTTAATTCCAGGGATAAATATGCAGGTATTATGGAGATGGAATATAACGCATGCTTGCAATAAAGATATTCAAGGGTAAAACTTTGAAAGAAATACATAGTATGATTAGAAAGGAGAGATGTATGTCAAGAAGGTATAGACTTGCACTGTGAATTAGAGACAGTGAAATATTTTTCAGTGAAGATCAAAGATCTTATAGAAAAGGTATTGTGAGTGTATATTATAGATGATACAACCATTTAGAGGATATAGATATTGTCTAAAGCCAAATTAGGAAATCTAAATGCTCTGTAATCTTCCAAAATGGGTGAATTCACATATCAAGATATCTGCTAAAAGATGTGTCCTGCTAATAGTTGGCTTGCATTGATGAGAATTTCTTCACCCAAAAGAGTGGAAGAAGCAGTCAGTGAACTGCTAGTATCACTTATTGGTAGTAGAGAGATAACAACGTCACATAAGAGACCAATGCTATTAAAAACCTTTAAGGGATACTGTCCCAAACCTTAAGAAGAATACAAAATATTCTTGGGGGGAAAACGTAAGATCTTAGACCCTCTTTCAAACACAAAAACACACAAGTTAATATTTTAAATAAAATCACAAACTATTTCCAATAGACTACCTAGAGAAAACTGGGAGACTTCTAAACTAACCAACATGGCTATATGAGGATTTCTTATGAGCTTTTGGTGAACATTTATTAAGTCCCTACTATATACTAGGCACTGTGCTACAAATTAAGGTGATAAAAACAAACTGCAAAAATGTAGAATGGTGTAGAGCTGTGTTAACAAGTTGTTCACTTGGCAAATATGTGGGAATCTTAGCTTCCATTCAAGTTCAATTCCATACAACATTTTGTCATGAGTGGCGAAGAAGCTAACACAATTTCAGACTAAACAAGGACCAAAACAGTTTTAGTCCCCCTGACACATGCCCTGGACTGCCCACAGCAAGAGTCCAGTCATCGGAAAAAAAAAACATTTTAACGAAGCAGTGGTATAGGAGGGTTCTGTCTTTGACGAAGGGTTTTTCATATGAAAGAGAGTTTAAAAAGGCTGGTAAGCACATGATTTAACGTGTTACAGTTGTCAACCAGTTTTAGAGGACTATTACATAACAGAAGGACTTGTTATTTCAGGAAGATAGAATAGGGACCACTGGGTAAAAAGAGAGAGTTGGGTTTTCAGCTTTGTATTTTCCAACAATTATTCTCTCCAGCTGTTTGAGAATATACAGTAGAATGCCTTGAGTTATGATAAATCCCCAGACTCTGGAAAAGCTCAAACAGAAGTTGAATGGGCTCCTGTGAGTGATGCTTTTTGGCGAGTTTCTGCTTAAAAGAAAAGTCAAGTGAAAAGATCTCTAGGACATCCCCAACTTTCCAGCTCTGACTTTCGGACCAAGACCATGGGGCAAAGGGAAGGTAGAGTGAGAGACCCAGCTCAATTTGTATTAAGAACCCCAGTTCAGCTGCTCAGCTGTCCTCTGTAATCTCCTTACCAACAGACAGACTCTCATACTCTCACTAGCCTTGTTCTCAGTCCTCAGTTCTGGTTTCCAAGAATCAGACTTAAGACTTATATAACTTCTTTTTCCTAGAGATTACTTGGTTCCCATCATAGCTTTTCTGCTACCATAGTTCAGGGGGATTTCTTTTTCTTTCTTTTTTTTTTTTTTTTTTTGGTCTGAGATTAACTTCTACAAGCCTGACGACTTGTGATCATTTAGATGATGCTTCCAATTGCTTCTCTGAGATGAAGATTATACCTCCTTGGGCAAATACCTTAAACCTAACTTGTAATTTTTCAATTGCTCTAGTCGGAGTCTCCTGCCATTTGCTGTGTTACGCTGAAATGTCCAGTTCACATTTTACCAGTTGCCCTCACATGTTGAATCCATTGACAGGCGGCATGTCACTTAAACAAGGATGTCTGTGATGCTTCAGAACATTTGCAATCCTAGACACATGATTTCACTCATGTGGTTCTTATATCTCTGTTGTAAAAGTGAATGGCATCACCGAATCCCAGTTTTTAATTTCCTTGCTGTCAACTTGAACACCAGTCTCATTTCCCTTGCTGAGCCCCACATACATAACAGTGATGAAAAATAAATACTTGGAAGGGCACTTGATGTTACTGTTTTCAACTCCTAAGTGTGGGAATGAAGTGCTCGCTAAATAGAACCAGTAGGAGCCTCCCAGAGGTAATTTAGAAATGAAAATATTAGAAAGAAGGAAGCTAGAAAGTGGCAATTTGTAGGTATTACAGATATGCTGGGTTGTCCTCCTGGGGGGAAATGGCTCATTTTGGCAGCTAGAAGAGCAAACCCAGGGTTGCTCCCAGTTGTGAAATTTCTCCTGGTTCAGCAGAACAGTGCCAAACTACTCAGTCATGCTAATAGCCATCACTTTCCAGTGACGGTCCTGTTTTCCCTTCATTCTTTAACTTGGGTTTGATCGGAAAATCCACTGACCTCTAATACATCAGGGACCCAATGCCAGCTATGAGCAGAGGAGTTGGGGTTTACACTTACGCTGCGGAGAGTGCTCTAATGCTTCGCACCACTAATGGCTCGCTCGGAACCACCACAGAAGCAAAGGCTGATGGAGCAGGTGGAAGAAAGTGAGTTTTTCAGAATGCCCTTCACAGCAGGATCACATCCTAATACATTCAAAACCCGAGGCTCTTGAATTGCTGAAGCTCAGCGTAGAACAAATACAAATAGTGGACATACTAACAGCAATTCCAGGCTCCCTCCTGACGTTCTGAGGTTTGCCTACTACTTTGCTAACCTGTGCTCAGCTTAGAGAGGCACCTCAGTTCTGACCTAGCTGGGCAACTTTGCGCATTACCTTGGCAACCCACCCTAATGTTCACCCCTTTATTTGAAGAGAATCTTGAGAATGACAAGTATGCACAAATTCTACCATTTCTCACTGTAGAACCATTCAAGTTTAACAGTGAAAGTTGTGCGAAAGGCCAAAGCTCATGAAGAAATGCAGGCACAGTTGTATCTACTAGGTGCCCAGAATCAAAGCAGCAACCTGGGCCTATCTGATAGTGAAATGATCCGATGGCCAAGCAGAAACACAATACATGAAGTTCTTTCCTTACTTTAGACAGTGTCTAAGTGGAGTTTCACCTTGAGCCATCATTCTTTACACACTAGTGAGTGCGTGTGTGTGAAAGAGAGAGAATTTCAAAATCTTCGAAAGTTACATAAAGAAAATGTCTAAGTATGAACATCAGCTCAATTGGAAAAGGGCCAACCCACCTGAAACTTGTAGGGGAAATGTTTTCATTTAAGTAAAGGGCCAGTCCTCAGCCACCATCAGAACCGAATTCTGAGGTATAGGAGACGCAGATAAACCAGGGTGGGGATCCCTTGTAACTAAGTTCTAGGAGTCAGCACAGTGACTTGATCTGGGTGTGACTGTTACCACCTGTCCAAGGAATGTTTGCTCCACCACCTCAGCCTTTCCTATGCAGCTCCTCCTGTGAAATTCTAGACATGGTTTGGATGTTCTAAGGCTCCTTCTTGGTCTGAAATTCTGTGATCCTGAAGTCTCAAGCATGGTCTGACCTGTTTCCATAGGCACCAATTTCTGAGGAACAATAATTATTTTAAAATAATAAAAATTGTTATTTATTGTACACTTTCTATGTGTCAGGAACATGTATACATTATCTCATTCTACCAGAGAGGTCATTTTTTCCCTTATTTTATAGACAGCAAAACTGAGACTTAAAGAGGGTAATTCTCCCAAGCCAAACACCTGATAAGTGGCAAACCAGTGAATATTTATTGCTAATTGAGTTGCTATTGCATTTTTAGGATTTTGTCATTTTTCCTCTGCAGATGGAGACAGAGGCTTTGGTGATTTATTCCAAGAGTCAGCAAACTTATTTTGTGAAAGGCCAGATAGTAAGTGTTTTAGGCTTCCTGGGCCAGACAGTCTCTGTTGCAACTACTCAGTTCTGCTGTTGTAGCCTCAAATCAGCCATAGATGACACTGCAATGAATGTGTCTGGGTTCCAATGAAACTTTATTTGCCGACACTGAAATTTGAATTTCATATAATTTTCACGTGCCATGAATTCTTCTTCTTCTTTTGATTTTGTTTCAATCACTAAAAACCTTGAAAACCATTCTTAGTTCATAGGCCATAGTAGACAGGACGGATTTGGCCTGCAGACCATAGTTTGGTTTATTTTAAACTCACACAGCAGTTAAAAATGAAGACACAGAGGACCTCTTACTTAAAATGGAGAGAATATGAAGCAGGAAGCAAGAGAGAACATTAAAAAAAAAAAAAAACCCAAACCATGCATTTCATTAAAGTGTGTCCTCTATCTTGATATGAGTATCACAGGGAGTCGGTCTTACTGATTCATATTTACCAGGCCCTAATTGACCTTAAGAAAAATGTTAGGATTTTCAGCAACATGAAGGCTTTGACCATATAATTTCCAGAGCAAGATCACAGACATAGTCAGTGCCAACTGTTTAAAGGCTTACAAGCCAGCCAAGTCAATTTCGCATCAATTTAGTACAATCAGCAACTAATGAAAGCGAAGTCTGAGTGGCCATAATACAATCAGGATTGCTCATGTTGGTGTGAGGAATCGTTCTGTTGCATTCTGCAGGAACAACCCGTCACCTTGAATATCAGCAAAAAGCTCTGCTAAGGGAGAATCACAGTAATAACACTGGCTACAACATTAAGGGCACAGGAAAAAAAATACATACAGAACATATCGAGAATTTATTTTTTTATCATCAACTTTGATATCAGGTGTAATTATTCTGAATAAAGTGCACATCAGTGCTGTGAACCCCTGCCTTTTCTGTCCAATGCTCTTTTGAGCGTGAATGAGTCTATCGAATGCAGGATATTTTAAATCATGTAGCTCTACCTACAGGGATGGAATGTCATGACCCATCTCTATTTAAGTGCTGCATGCTTTCCATCCCATCTTTGTCAAGTTTTCTAGTTTTAAAAATTACAGCCAACCTTCAGTTATCTGTTGCTGCAAGGTGTGGAGAAGAGGTATGTGTAAATATAGGGCAATCGATTACCTTGATGTAAATTCCAGTAAAGTTGGATTTCATCTGGAACAGGCACATATACACAGAAATTCAGACCCACACATGGTTCATCTGCTCTGCGTCCAACCTCAGTCCCCACCTCATCATTATGCTTCAAAGTCAAGATCATCCAGACATCGCTGGATATTTTAAAAGAGAAACAATTGTTAAGATGTATTTTTAACAATATTCCTTCCCATATTCTGCAAAAGTATAGGATTAATATTATGTATTGTGGTTATTTCTTCTAAGCTATTATACAACTCTTTGGGGGAAATGAGCATGTCTCAAAGACAACACACTGCAAAAATAAGGAAATATTGATGTAATTATTTTTAAGAATCACCTTTAGACCTCTTTTTAATTAGTGTTATTAACCCTACGGGCTTAGTCTTACATTAATCTATATGCTTCATCATGAAAATCAATAATATGGACAACTACATTGTTCACATGGATTTTGAGTGTAAAAAGACAAAGTTTGGGAGTTTACAGGAGGGCTTATTACCGAATAATTTGGCAATGTATTAATGGTGTAATGACAGAGATGACAATCACTGCATTTTCAATGATTTTGTTGATCCAGCTTTTACTAGTACTCATGTGGAAGATACTTGGATGTATTATGAGGTCTTTCATGAGATATCACACCTCTGTTCTTTCTCTTTTTAATGACATTTATTGTTTTCTTTCTAATTTTATAAGCTATACATGTTCATTGCAGACAACTAGAAATACATAAAAGCATAAAGTAAAAATTAACAATCACCCATAATCCCCACCCCCCAGAAATAACCATCATTAGTATTTTTATATATTTTCTGTCTGTGTCTACATATTTTTTTAATTGACCTATATCACTATGTTAGTTCCAGGTGTACAGCATAGTGATTTGATATTTCTACACATTTACAAAATGATCACCATGATATGTCTAGCTGCCATCTGCCTGTTATTTCTTTAAAATGAAAATAAAGTTGCTGATTTTGCAACAAGGATGCTAAACTACTTATGGACATATAGATATAATGTATGAATTCTACCAGGTTATATCGGACCTTGAAATTTGAAGTCACAGTTTTACTAAAGACTGTCTGGTGTCTTAGGATGGAGGAGACTATGCTTAACCTATTGATAGGCACATCTAATAAGACATGATTAAATCAATCATGTTCAATATGTTCTTCATATACAACAGATGAGATCAGATCATCCCATACTCTATAGAAAAACTCTGCCCTTTATTTCATCTTTGGTTACTAAGTTCATTTTAACGAAGGTAATAGAAGGGCTGCTTAACAGAGCCTTGCTAAACCTTTTGAATTCTCCTCCCCAGCAAACTAGGCTGGCTTTGGGTTCATGCAGTCATTCATTCACTCATTTACTCACTCATTTATGCATACTATCATTCACTTAACAAATAGTACAATACTAGTTATGTGTCAAGAATTGTGCTAAATTTGAGCACCAAGAGACAAATAAAATGTGATCCCTGCCCTCTAATAAGGGCTGACAGTACAAGAGAGGTGTCAAATCTGATAGTGCCTCACTCTTTTTGAAATCTGAGAAGACTGACTTCCAGTACCACTTTTCTAGCTCACTTTTCTGATCATAGGTACCCCTGCTTTGACCTATAACCTTAGAATCTTATATCTGAGTTGGCGTCTCAGAGATATCCTAGTTTAGCACTTAGGTCATAGGTTAGCTCTCCTAATTGCAATGAGGACAATGGTCACTATTTATTAAGTGCGTGCCATGTGCCAGGAACTGTGCCAAGCCATTTATACTGCCTTGTTTAATCTGCATAAAACCCCATTAGCAGTTGTCCCCATTTTACAGATACATGAACTGAGGCTCAGAGAGGCTAGGTAACCTGTATACAGTCATCTAGATTCTTACAACTTAAATGTGTGATCCTTCAACCAATAGCATCAGCACCACTTGGGAATTTGTTAGAAATACAGAATCCCAGGCCGCACCCTAGACTTACTGATCTGCATTTTAACAAGATATCAGGTGATTCATGTGCACATTAAAGTTTGAGAATCAAAGGATGAGATAATACGCATGGACTTAACCTAGGAGGCTGACTTCAAAGTCCAAGTTTTTTTGTTTGTTTTTGTCACTCATTGTTCATAGAATAATGGTGGCTGGGAAATCAAGGGCATACATATGCCTTGGAAAAATTTTATAAGGGGCAGGAACTCATACAGTATCTCATGTTATCAGTTTTTACCCGCATGTATTCTACAAATCGAAATCATATTAAAATAAGGAGGATCATGAAAACTTAAACAAGTAGTCTATCTGTTTTCTTTCATCCCTATAATTTAAAAGTGGTTAATATTTGATAGGTTAATAATAAATATTTTAATACAGTATATTGCATTTGGTTGTGAATATATCAAAAGGAAATACAAAGTGAGTTCCAAAAGATAAACTTTTATTGGGCACATAAAATAATAGAACATAAAATTTGATAGCAATTACCATTTAATCTATTCATGTTTGGAAACGTATTGAAAGAGAAACTCATAACTCAGTTAATTGTTATGAATTATTAATTGCTCATTTGAAAAGTGATGAGCAGAACTGCACTTGTTGAAAAACTTTCTCAGTGGCTTTAACCTTTGTGTCATTGGTTTTATGAGAACAAGAGGGAAAGAATGACAGCAAGATTCTAATCGTCCAAAACTAGAAAGTGACAAGACTGTGAACATCTCAGTGACTATATAAAGGTTAATTGAGATTGAAATGAAATAGTTATCACTGGCCCCACTCCAGCATACTTAAGTGTGATTCTCTGGGGGGTGGACCCTGGCATCGGTATTTTACAAAACCCTCTAGGCAATAACAATATGTAGCCAGGATTGAGGACCACACTTTCAGTAATTATACATTATCAAAGAGATTTAAACCACACATGAATTTGACTCAGGATATTCTGAACCCCAAGTGAGATGCAAGCTGGGCTCCAGTCTGCCATCCCTAGTTAGACTTTGAGGCAGGAGGGCACACAAATAATGCTGATGCCAAAAACTCGGCCTCTGTGCACCAGTGCCAAATCGAATCTCAGAGACAGAGTTTGGGATGAAGTAGAAAAGAATAGCTTTATTGCTTTGCCAGGCAAAGGAGGACACAATGGGCTCCTAACCTCATAAACTGTGTGTCCCAACCCGGGAGGATTTGGTGAGGGGTTTTATAGCAATAGTTCAAGGGTGGGGTTGCTGACAAGATTAGGGTGTGTGCAGAGCCTGAACTCCTTTAATCTGGTCTTGGGTAATCTCTTGATGAGCTTCTCTGGTTCCTTTAATCTGGCCTCAGGTGGTCTTCTCTGGAATTAAGAATGATGACATCTTCCATTTATTGGGCTTTAGTTCTGAAAAGAGCTCAAAAATATTGTTATGTGTATCCCTGGAGGTGGAACCAGGACCCTGCCCCAAGGCTGCACTATTGTTTCTTGGCTGTTCCTCCTTTGTCTCTGCATCCCTGATTAGTAACTGTTGTCATAGTGTCAGGACGGCAGTGGTCTAAGGTGCCAGGCTCAAGCTTCTGTCTTCCCTGATTAGCAACTGTTGAATCTTTGGAACTCGGGAGAGGTCATGGAGGCTGGAGTCTGTTCCCTACAAACAAGAAACAGGGGACATGGGATGGCTTTTGTACACAGGAACCCCACAGGGTCCTACTCGGTTTCCATGCCAGGAGCATTGTAAACCTTGGGTGGCTTTATAAAGATGTATTTCCTAGATGGCAAGTGATTTCTGATTCAAACAGGCAGACAGATCAAGAATACATCTGGATTTAAAGATACCTGATGTAAATAGCCCCTTCTTTCTCAAAAAGAATCAATGTTATGAGTTCCTTTTGTTGAATGAAAAAACAAAGCTTCAAAAAGTGGAAGCTTTTTTTTATTAACTAAATCCAGGGATTTATTGTTTACTGTCAGCAGCGTAACTGCTTTATAATTGATTTTTCTGAAGAGAACTGAAAACTTAAGCCACCTTAATTTCCTTTATCTTGACACACATGATTAGCGTTACTCTGAAATATATTTTGCCAGGTTACCAATTACCATTTTTTTTAATGGTTTTACCTTTCTTTCCAATTATGTTGAATTTCTTGAACTCAATGCAAGCCTTTTAAGCCCAAGGAATTTATTTTTAATTTTAATTTTAATTTTATTTATTTATTTTTGGCTGCATCAGGTCTTCATTGCTGCATGTGGGCTTCCTCTAGTTGCAGCAAGTAGGGGCTACTCTTCATTGCAGTGCAGGGGCTTCTTATTGCGGTGGCTTCTCTTGTTGAGGAGCACAGGCTCTAGGTGCACAGGCTTCAGTAGTTGTGTCACACAGGCTTAGTTGCTCTGCGGCATGTGGGATCTTCCCCGGGCCAGGGCTCGAACCCGTGTCCCCTGCATTGTCAGGTAGATTCTTAACCACTGCGCCACGAGGGAAGCCCCCAGTTACCATTTTTTAAAATCCACTTCCTCACTGCATACTTGTCTAGATAAAATATTTCTAAGACAGAGAGAAAGCTAGTGTATAAAGATAAAAATATGGCTGCTTTATTCCTGTTGATAGCTTTATCCTCTTCAAAAATATTTTTGTATTCAGTTATGTTTTTAAAAATGAATGGGATTTTTAAATGTATTAACATCTGTTAATTTTTAAATCTTGGGATAAAGAAGTAAGAACATTTTGGGCAATGATAGAAATTTAAAGATAATGAAACAAAAGTAATATGTGCAACTTAGACTAATGTGCCTAAATCCTTATAGATGCAATCAAATATTTTGTGTGCAAAAATGTCAGTCCTGTACTAATAGTTACTCTTATTTAGCCTCAGTTTGCTCATGTAAAATGAAAATAAGAATTGTATCTACCTCACTATTTGTGAGAATTAAATAATATAACAATATTTAACCCAAGTTCTGTCACACAGTAAGGGCACATAGTGAGATAATAAAATTATAAATGATGGTACCTGCCCTCACAGTTTCATTGAAAATGGTGGGGATTGGGTCAATGAATTTAAAAAAGCAATCAAATTACAAACAAATGACTGACGTGACAAAGTGAAAGCTATGATAACCATGGCTGCTTCCTTTAAAAAAAACAGTAAGTCTAAAAATGAATGGCATTTAACACTTGTTGTGTCATTTTTTTTGTGGTTATTTTAGGTTGTAATTGCCATGTGCAAATGCAAAATTTCAGTTAAGAGTTTGTCTAAAATCAGTGACTTTTATTTTGCAGCTTCCAAAAAGGGAAATAAAGCCCTTCCAGTAAACTTTTATCCATTAAATTCACCCTAACCTTGGCAGCACTTTATCAATTTCAGGATCATCCTAAATCTTGGAAATTACCCTGTAATGTTAAAATGCCTGCCTGCTAGCTGGGTCTTGAATTATGGTGACCCCTAAACAAACTGAAAGCTAGAGCAGGTTCTGTACTTGGACATAAACCAGCATCTCAGGAGTGGTGATTGGACAGTTATAATACACTGAGTCACCTTCAGACCTACTGGATACTTGACTATTTTCAGCTTTTTTTTTTTTTTTTTTTTTTTTTTTTCTTCTCTAAATGAAGCTGTATTTTATTTAATTTTTTTTTTTTCACACACACACACTGTATTTTATTTTTACAAGAGATAAATCGACTGACACCAAGCATTGTACATGGATGACCACAACAAAAGCAACAATGATTGCAATTACCAAACATGAAACACACTCATACTATGTCATAGTATTGACATTCAGTCCAGTAATCCTCCACTGTAACAGCTCCTTTACTTTGCAGTGAAAATTGATTTGTATATTCTTTGCCTCTGAGTCCTTGTGGAATTTTTTTTTTTTTTTTTTAAATTCAGACAGAAAGTCACAAAAATTATACTCATCCTCATCAGTTCACTCAGTCCCATGTAATTAATTTTTTTTTTTCATCTTGATCTTTTGTTAGCACTTTCATGAGTTCATCAGTTTTTCATTAGAGTTCTGAAAATGCTTATTCATTCAGTTCAGCAGTACAGTCCGTTACCAGAAACCTGTACTTGTCAGAGTCTTTTCCATGTATTTCTTGAAGATGAAACCCTTTTATAGGAACATATTTGCAAAATCATCAGAGTACACCCAGAACTGTCTGTAAATGACAAAACACTTAAAAATGACCACGGTTAAAGATTTGATGACAGTTCATAATAATGCAGTTGACAAGAAAATTAGTTATTTCTGAGATATACATTTTAAAGTAATAACTAGGATTATTACTTATAACATTATACGAGAACATATAAGATTTTTAGAAATTTCATGTAATGTCTGAAACACTTATATTAACATATTTCCATACATATTTCCATACAAGTACAAATATAAGATTTTTAGAAATTTCATGTAATGTCTGAAACATTTATATTAACATATTTCCATACATATTTCCATACAAATACAAATATGATTTTTAGAAATTTCATGTAATGTCTGAAACATTTATATTAACATATTTCCATACAAATACAAATATAAGATTTTTAGAAATTTCATGTAATGTCTGAAACATTTATATTAACATGTTTCCATACAAATAACCCAATGAAAGTTTAGTATTAGTTGTTTTGTTTGTTTTTTTATACTGCAGGTTCTTATTAGGCATCAGTTTTATACACATCAGTGTATACATGTCAATCCCAATCGCCCAATTCAGCACACCACCATCCCCACCCCACCGCAGTTTTCCCCCCTTGGTGTCCATATGTCCATTCTCTACATCTGTGTCTCAACTTCTGCCCTGCAAACTGGCTCATCTGTACCATTTTTCTAGGTTCCGCATACATGCATTAATATACGATATTTGTTTTTCTCTTTCTGACTTACTTCACTCTGTATGACAGTCTCTAGATCCATCCACGTCTCAACAAATGACTCAATTTCGTTCCTTTTTATGGCTGAGTAATATTCCATTGTATATATGTACCACATCTTCTTTATCCATTCGTCTGTTGATGGGCATTTAGGTTGCTTCCATGACCTGGCTATTGTAAATAGTGCTGCAATGAACATTCGGGTGCATGTGTCTTTTTGAATTATGGTTTTCTCTGGGTATATGCCCAGTAGTGGGATTGCTGGGTCATATGGTAATTCTATTTTTAGTTTTTTAAGGAACCTCCATATTGTTCTCCATAGTGGCTGTATCAATTTACATTCCCACCAACAGTGCAAGAGGGTTCCCTTTTCACCACACCCTCTCCAGCATTTGTTGTTTGTAGATTTTCTGATGATGCCCATTCTAACAGGAGTGAGGTGATACCTCATTGTAGTTTTGATTTGCATTTCTCTAATAATTAGTGATGTTGAGCATCTTTTCATGTGCTTCGTGGCCATCTGTATGTCTTCTTTGGAGAAATGTCTATTTAGGTCTTCTGCCCATTTTTAGATTGGGGTGTTTGTTTCTTTGATATTGAGCTGAATGAGCTGTTTATATATTTTGGAGATTAATCCTTTGTCCGTTGATTCATTTGCAAATATTTTCTCCCATTCTGAGGGTTGTCTTTTCGTCTTGTTTATGGTTTCCTTTGCTGTGCAAAAGCTTTGAAGTTTCATTAGGTCCCACTTGTTTATTTTTGTTTTTATTTCCATTACTCTAGGAGGTGGATCCAAAAAGATCTTGCTGTGATTTATGTCAAAGAGTGTTCTTCCTATGTTTTCCTCTAAGAGTTTTATAGTGTCCAGTCTTATATTTAGGTCTCTAATCCATTTTGAGTTTATTTTTGTGTATGGTGTTAGGGAGTATTCTAATTTCATTCTTTTACATGTAGCTGTCCAGTTTTCCCAGCACCACTTATTGAAGAGACTGTCTTTTCTCCATTGTATATCTTTGCCTCCTTTGTCATAGATTAGTTGACCATAGGTGCGTGGGTTAATGTCTGGGCTTTCTATCTTGTTCCATTGATCTATGTTTCTGTTTTTGTGCCAGTACCATATTGTCTTAATTACTGTAGCTTTGTAGTATAGTCTGAAGTCAGGGAGTCTGATTCCTCCAGCTCCATTTTTTTGCCTCAAGACTGCTTTGCCTATTCGGGGTCTTTTGTGTCTCCATACAAATTTTAAGATGATTTGTTCTAGCTCCGTAAAAAATGCCATTGGTAATTTGATAGGGATTGCATTGAATCTGTAGATTGCTTTGGGTAGTATACTCATTTTCACAATGTTGATTCTTCCAATCCAAGAACATGGTATATCTCTCCATCTGTTGGTATCATCTTTAATTTCTTTCATCAGTGTCTTATAGTTTTCTGCATACAGGTCTTTTGTCTCCCTAGGTAGGTTTATTCCTAGGTATTTTATTCTTTTTGTTGCAATGGTAAATGGGAGTGTTTCCATAATTTCTCTTTCAGATTTTTCATCATTAGTGTATAGGAATGCAAGAGATTTCTGTGCATTAATTTTGTATCCTGCAACTTTACCATATTCATTAATTAGCTCTAGCAGTTTTCTGGTGGCAGTTTTAGGATTCTCTATGTATAGTATCATGTCATCCGCAAACAGTGACAGTTTTACTTCTTCTTTTCCAATTTGTATTCCTTTTATTTCTTTTTCTTCTCTGATTGCCGTGGCTAGGACTTCCAAAACTATGTTGAATAATAGTGGTGAGAGTGGACATCCTTGTCTCGTTCCTGATCTTAGAGGAAATGCTTTCAGTTTTTCACCATTGAGAATGATGTTTGCTGTGGGTTTGTCATATATGGCCTTTATTATGTTGAGGTAGGTTCCCTCTATGCCCACTTTCTGGAGAGTTTTTATCATAAATGGGTGTTGAATTTTGTCAAAAGCTTTTTCTGCATCTATTGAGATGATCATATGGTTTTTATTCTTCAATTTGTTAATATGGTGTATCACATTGATTGATTTGCGTATATTGAAGAATCCTTGCATCCCTGGGATAAATCCCACTTGATCGTGGTGTATGATCCTTTTAATGTGTTGTTGGATCCTGTTTGCTAGTATTTTGTTGAGGATTTTTGCATCTATATTCATCAGTGATATTGGTCTGTAATTTTCTTTTTTTGTAGTGTCTTTGTCTGGTTTTGTATCAGGGTGATGGTGGCCTCATAGAATGAGTTTGGCAGTGTTCCTTCCTCTGCAATTTTTTGGAAGAGTTTGAGAAGGATGGGTGTTAGCTCTTCTCTAAATGTTTGATAGAATTCACCTGTGAAGCCATCTGGTCCTGGACTTTTGTTTGTTGGAAGATTTTTAATCACAGTTTCAATTTCATTACTTGTGATTGGTCTGTTCATATTTTCTATTTCTTCCTGGTTCAGTCTTGGAAGGTTATACCTTTCTAAGAATTTGTCCATTTCTTCCAGGTTGTCCATTTTATTGGCATAAAGTTGCTTGTAGTAGTCTCTTAGGATGCTTTGTATTTCTGCGGTGTCTGTTGTAACTTCTCCTTTTTCATTTCTGATTTTATTGATTTGAGTCCTCTCCCTCTTTTTCTTGATGAGTCTGGCTAATGGCTTATCAATTTTGTTTATCTTCTCAAAGAACCAACTTTTAGTTTTATTGATCTTTGCTATTGTTTTCTTTGTTTCTATTTCATTTATTTCTGCTCTGATCTTTATGATTTCTTTCCTTCTGCTAACTTTGGGTTTTGTTTGTTCTTCTTTCTCTAGTTTCTTTAAGTGTAAGGTTAGATTGTTTACTTGAGCTTTTTCTTGTTTCTTTAGGTAGGCTTGTATAGCTATAAACTTCCCTCTTAGAACTGCTTTTGCTGCATCCCATAGGTTTTGGGTCGTCGTGTTTTCATTGTCATTTGTCTCTAGGTATTTTTTGATTTCCTCTTTGATTTCTTCAGTGATCTCTTGGTTATTTAGTAACGTATTGTTTAGCCTCCATGTGTTTGTCCTTTTTACGTTTTTTTCCCTGTAATTCATTTCTAATCTCATAGCGTTGTGGTCAGAAAAGATGCTTGATATGATTTCAATTTTCTTAAATTTACTGAGGCTTGATTTGTGACCCAAGATGTGATCTATCTTGGAGAATGTTCCGTGCGCACTTGAGAAGAACGTGTAATCTGCTGTTTTTGGATGGAATGTCCGATATATATCAATTAAATCTATCTGGTCTATTGTGTCATTTAAAGCTTCTGTTTCCTTATTTATTTTCATTTTGGATGATCTGTCCGTTGGTGTAAGTGAGGTGTTAAAGTCCCCCACTATTATTGTGTTACTGTCGATTTCCTCTTTTATAGCTGTTAGCAGTTGCCTTATGTATTGAGGTGCTCCTATGTTGGGTGCATATATATTTATAATTGTTATATCTTCTTCTTGGATTGATCCCTGGATCATTATGTAGTGTCCTTCCCTGTCTCTTGTAACATTCTTTATTTTAAAGTCTATTTTATCTGATATGAGTATAGCTACTCCAGCTTTCTTTTGATTTCCATTTGCATGGAATATCTTTTTCCATCCCCTCACTTTCAGTCTGTATGTGTCCCTAGGTCTAAAGTGGGTCTCTTGTAGACAGCATATATATGGGTCTTGTTTTTGTATCCATTCAGCCAGTCTATGTCTTTTGGTTGGGGCATTTAATCCATTCACGTTTAAGGTAATAATCGATATGTATGTTCCTATGACCATTTTCTTAATTGTTTTGGGTTTGTTTTTGTAGGTCCTTTTCTTCTCTTGTGTTTCCCACTTAGAGAAGTTCCTTTAGCATTTGTTGTAGAGCTGGTTTGGTGGTGCTGAATTCTCTTAGCTTTTGCTTGTCTGTAAAGCTTTTGATTTCTCCATCAAATCTAAATGAGATCCTTGCCGGGTAGAGTAATCTTGGTTGTAGGTTCTTCCCTTTCATCACTTTAAGTATATCATGCCACTCCCTTCTGGCTTGCAGAGTTTCTGCTGAGAAATCAGCTGTTAACCTTATGGGAGTTCCCTTGTATGTTATTTGTCGTTTTTCCCTTGCTGCTTTCAATAATTTTTCTTTGTCTTTAATTTTTGCCACTTTGATTACTATGTGTCTCGGCGTGTTTCTCCTTGGGTTTATCCTGTATGGGACTCTCTGCGCTTCCTGGACTTGGGTGGCTATTTCCTATCCCACGTTAGGGAAGTTTTCGACTATAATCTCTTCAAATATTTTCTCTGGTCCTTTCTCTCTCTCTTCTCCTTCTGGGACCCCTATAATGCGAATGTTGTTGCGTTTAATGTTGTCCCAGAGGTCTCTTAGGCTGTCTTCATTTCTTTTCATTCTTTTTTCTTTAGTCTGTTCCGCAGCAGTGAATTCCATCATTCTGTCTTCCAGGTCACTTATCCGTTCTTCTGCCTCAGTTATTCTGCTATTGATTCCTTCTAGTGTAGTTTTCATTTCAGTTATTGTATTGGTCATCTCTGTTTGTTTGTTCTTTAATTCTTCTAGGTCTTTGTTAATCATTTCTTGCATCTTCTCAATCTTTGCCTCCATTCTTATTCCAAGGTCCTGGATCATCTTCACTATCATTATTCTGAATTCTTTTTCTGGAAGGTTGCCTATCTCCACTTCATTTAGTTGTTTTTCTGGGGTTTTTTCTTGTTCCTTCATCTGGTACATAGCCCTCTGCCTTTTCATCTTCTCTATCTTTCTGTAACTGTGGTTTTTGGTCCACAGGCTGCAGGATTATAGTTTTTCTTGCTTCTGTTGTCTGCCCTCTGGTGGTTGAGGCTATCTAAGAGGCTTGATGGGAGGCTCTGGTGGTGGGTAGAGCTGACTGTTGCTGTGGCGGTCAGAGCTCAGTAAAACCTTAATCCACTTGACTGTTGATGGGTGGGGCTGGGTTCCCTCCCTGTTGGCTGTTTTGCCTGAGGCAACCCAACACTGGAGCCTACCCGTGCTCTTTGGTGGGGTTAATGGCAGACTCTGGGAGGGCTCACGCCAAGGAGAACTTCCCAGAACCTCTGCTGCCAGTGTCCTTATCCCCACGGTGAAACAGAGCCACCACTCGCCTCTGCAGGAGACCCCCCAACACCAGCAGGTAGGTCTGGTTCAGTCTCCCCCAGGCTCACTGCTCCTTCCCCTGGGTCCTGATGCACACATTACTTTGTGTGTGCCCTCCAAGAGTGGGGTCTCTGTTTCCCCCAGTCCCGTCAAAGTCCTGCAATCCAATTCCCACTAGGCTTCAAAGTCTGATTCTCTAGGAATTCCTCCTCCCGTTGCCTGACCCCCAGGTTGGGAAGCCTGACGTGGGGCTCAGAACTTTTACTCCAGTGGGTGGACTTCTGTGGTATAAGTGTTCGCCAGTCTGTGAGTCACCCACCCAGCAGTTATGGGGTTTGATTTTACTCTGATTGCGTCCCTCCTACCGTCTCACTGTGGCTTCTCCTCTGTCCTTGGACGTGGGGTATCCTCCTTGGTGAAGTCCAGGGTCTTCCTGTCAATGATTGTCCAGCAGCCAGTTGTGATTCTGGTGCTCTCGCAAGAGGGAGTGACAGCACGTCCTTCTACTCCGCCATCTTGGTTAATCTCCGACTATTTTCAGCTTGATGACTGTTGACACCCTTATGGATTTGTATGTCAGAAATGTATTAAGCTCCTTCTTTTTTTTTTTTTTTTTTTCTGGTTTTTTCCTTTTTTTTTTTTCTTCTTTTTGGGACTCCTCAAGAGACTTTCCACAGGGTTATTTGGCTATTCCTAGCAAGTTCATGCTATGTGCTATTTTTCAGCAAAGTTAAGATTTCTCTTTTTATACTAAAAAGATACTCAAATTGAGGTTCTTACTTTGAAGGAAATAAGGTTGTTAATTCCTGCAGAAGATTAAAAAATAATAATAAGATGAGTAACAATTTAACCACACGTCACACTGCCCTTGATGAAGGAAGGCTAAATTCTATAGTGAACCAAAAGACACTGAGGAACAGAGGATATGTTAATATTTCTGCAGCCTTAATAATGTCACTACAACATGTGAAAATGAGAAGGAAACATAACCCCCAAAGAGTAAGGAGAGTATGAGGGAAGTGTGACTGTCATTAGCTTACATGGGGCTCACTGTCAGGGTCAGCCAGTCTTGGTTTAGTCTGTTCATTTGAAATGTTCTGTCTCTCTACACACTGTATTGGCATATTACTTTATGTTTTAACATGAATGTACTAGTCATTGCATCTACATACTGAGTGGGGAATCACCAAGGGAGAGAGAAATGGTGTAAGAAGTACCACTCTGATGGAACATGGCAGGAGGAGAGACCCTGGGTGGAGGGATTCATTAATAAATAACCAAATATTTATTGACCATTTTTTATGGACTTCACACCATGATAGTGAAAAAAAAAAAGGAAGAAAAGAAAGAAAAAAGGAAAGTTTAATACAGCCTGCACCCTCAAGGAGTTTACCAAACTTAAGGAGATTGGAATAAAGCAGATAAAATCACAGAGTAAAGCAGAGGTTTCCTGTCCAAAGTATATAAGGTCCTCCTAATGGCTCTGGCTGTGAAAAGAAACTGGAAACTATTCTAGGTGTGCTCTAGCTGAGTAACTCTCTCTTGTATAGGGGTTGGAATCCTGGCTCTGCTTCTTCCCTTGTATCTTGTTGAGCAAATTATATAATCTCTAAAACCTAAGATTTTACTTCTCTAAAAGAGATGATTCCACCTCATAGAGTTGTCAGGGAATTAGATGAAATGCTTATAAACTATTGAGCACAGCTCCTGGGACATGGTAAGCTCTATACGTGATCGCTGTTTATTGATACTGCTCTACTATAAGCAAACCCCAGTAGGTAACAGGGAACCTTGATGAAGAGTTGGGAAGGATGTGCAACTGGCAATGAGTCATTAAACATGTAAATGGAGATGCCAATCATAAATGTTGGTTTTTTAAGCAATATTTGACATTAACTTTTGTATGTCCAGTAGCCATCAGGGGAATGTGGGAAGTCTCTAATTATGAACAGAGACCTTAATATGGGTTCCCTGATGCTCTAAGATTCAATAGGGAATGAAAGTGTAGGAAAGATAAAAAGCTGAAAGTTCTTCCTATATTCAGAGATACCTGATGTTGCAGGTCTGCTGGTCCTAGGGAAACGACTAAGATCTAGACAGTACCTGAGTCCCCAGCCTTGCTCAGGATTTGTGAACACTTCCCTCTGGGTCCTCGGAGTAAGAAGATGGAGCTTCCATTAACTGTGTCTCACTTCCCTGATACTAGTTTCCGTTGCAAAACAATGGTCAGCATTAGCCATTTGTATAGTAGAAGACAAGTTCTCGCTTGTGTCCGCTTTCAAATTAGAATTGTATTGTTTTGTAAGACATACAGTGAACTTCAAGTTTGGTAATGAATCTGAAGGTAAAGTTAGTATTTTCATTTCTCTTTAATCCAGAAGACAAGGCACTGCCTGTTCCTAGCCCCCAATTTAACATTAATACAGAAAATAACAATGCTTTAGACATGGATTTCTGTCTAAAACTTCATCCCAAAACTGACAGTCCAAAAGGATACTGCAAACACATTTCTTTTCAAGAGAATACAGGAGTTCACTGGGGATCTTTTCTTTCCCTTAGCAGGTACCTAGTTTCCAGCTACAAAAGTATGCATTACTCACCAAAGAATACATTTGAAAACACAGCTAGAGATCATGACTGAAACCCCCCCAGGTGGTCTCTTCAGTTCAGCATAAATCTATTTCTGTTCCTCCGGTGTATTTAAGCTTTTCCTGCTGACCATGTCTTTCTTTTCAAGCTGCCATGCCTTTAATAAACAGGAAAGATGAATGCCATATATGCAAGAGTCTTACAAATAAACACAGCCATAATATGAACACTTCATAAATTAAATTGCATTCAAAAATATTTCAATAATAAATATACCATATGCCATAAGCGTGCTTGGACATTTCACACATATTATTTCATTTATTCTCCCCAATAACTCTGCAAGGAAGTACTAGTACACCCATTTTATAGATGAGGAAACAAACTCAGAGAGTTTAATTTGTTCATAGCAAACAGTTAGTAGGTGATAGAGCTGTTATAAAACCAAGATATAGATCTGACTCCTTGCCCCAAATACCACACAAACTCAATACAGTGGGTTCAAAATAAACCCACTTTAAGCTCAATCCTCCTTTAGAGCCGGGAGGGTAATTGGAGCTTGCAATGTTCTAGTCTTGGACCACAGCCCAGCTACAGGAGCAGTTTGCTTTTCAGTGAGATGGAAACAAGCCTCAATACTTATTAATAGGAGTGTTCATGAACACAAACACCACCACACAACAGAGAAAGAGACTTCTGGATAAAATCAAGCATCAATTGAGAAAGGTTACCAACTCTCTCTCATCATCACTTTATCGTCTGCCAACAGGAGCAAATTTATTCAGTGCCCTCCATGTGCAGTGAATTTATTTCTCAGAATCAACAACAGGTCTAACCATGCACACTTGGAACAAGCAAGTTATACTCTCAGGTTCCCAGCTCACAAGGTCAATGCTTAGATGCATACAGAGGAGCGTTCCTGCTGTAACGTACAAACACTGCTGAGACTTAGCATCTCATATAGGCCTAGGATGTTAGAAAGAATGTGCCATCTTTCGAGGATGCAAATCATGTGATTCAAGACAAAAATCCTGTGCCTTTTCACACAAAAATATCACCCAAAATAGCCATTAAAATATTTTCTAACCAATTCTTCAAGCCTGTCAAAACTTTAAATCAATAGACATCAAACTGTGGCCTGATTAGCAGACCCTATGTCAGTTCACAAGTTAATACACCAAAGAAGGAAATGGCATACATAAACAGCTGTCAGATATTTAGTCACTGGATCATATATGACATCTTATTTAATCTTCACAATGTCCGTATAATAGAAGGTGTCACTTTCTGCATTTTCATATGAGGAAACTAAGAATTGGAGAGGTGACACAAATGGTCTAAGGTTACGAAATTAGAGGAGAAGAGAACGGGACTCAAACCCAGCTCTCTTCCTCTCCAGGTCTCTCCCACATGTATTCATCATTCAGGTGTTGTGCACAGAGCACTGAGCTACAGCTACTCAGTACTGAGCCCCGTAGGGAAGCCCAGGCGAAAAGTGAGGTGTGATGAGGAAGACTGCTGAACATCAGACACTTGCATAATGATTCTCAGAAGCAATAAAAGTCATTATTCCCAATGTTGTCCATTAGCCTAGCCCCTCAGGATCAAACAAAACAGACTGTCGGGTGCTGGAAACAGGAAGGTGTCCATCTTCTCTCAAGCAGCAGGCTTGTTCTTCACCAGCTGTGTTAGTGCTTGTGAAAAGTAATACATGCCTGACTCACTCTTCGGGTCCAATATTCGCAGCCAGGCAAGGCGACTACAAAGTGACTCTGCTGGGCAGCAATCTGGTGGAATGGAAAGTGACTGCCATTGCATTGCAGCCATTCTTGTGAAATGAGGTGACAGCATGGCAAGAACAATACGTTGTCATATCAACTTTCTTGACGTCATGTCAGTACTATATGGTCAGGCTCCCTCTGTTGCCCTGGAGACAAGAAATGGCAAGAATTCCCTTCATTATCAGATCATTAGCTGCTGGTGGCAGACACACTGTCTCAGCTCTTGTGTCCTGTGCCTGTCATCCCTTTGGAAGGGTGTATGAGGAGGAGTGGGGATGGCGCCATAGAGTGGCTACAAATACTGTAAACAGGATCTTTGAAAACTTGGCTAGGTGTCACAGAATTGTCCCCAGTGAGGTTTGGAAAGATGCATCTATTTCTAGAAAGGATAAGAATATTCCCCAGGCCATAACACAGTGACCCATCCTGATGGGAGACAGGTCATTTTATGTTAGAAAGTGAAAACCATCTCATGGAAAAGGGGGATGAGCAATGAAGGACAAGGAGATGAAATAGGGCAGTGGAAGGCACCTCGGAATCACTTTGGGCTTTAAGTGGGGTGAATGGGTCTGCCTACAGTAAGTAGAAGGACAATAATGTGACCCACAGGAAGCCTTGATGCCCCCCATGGGCTGGTCTGATAAGCCATAGGCTAACTTGACTGTAAGCTACTTGAGTTTAACAAAAATGAAACTCCTTGGACATCAAGCAGATGTCCACATTCTTGCTTTCAAACTTTAGGAGAGAGAGCAGGATTTGGGCACAGTGGGCACAAGCAAGTTTCCTCTCACCCAGACTAACTTTGGAGTCTGTTGTAAGTCCACACCTAATCCTGGAAACCCTGGTATGGGATCACTCTCGGTCAAGTAAATCAGACAGACCTCTCTGAGAGCTCCCACCAGAAGCAAGTGGACCCACCAAGGGGCCCAGCCTACTTGCTTACTGGGACTTCTGTCTGGATCTTAGAAAGCCTTTTATGTGGCTGCTGATAACACACTGTTCTTCATCCAACTCTTTACTCCCAAAGTAGATTCAGTTACCTGGTACTAACCAGGGGACCCTATAACCCAGGGTTAGCGGTTCCATTTTGTTTTTATGTTGGTCAACAAATACCTCTGTCTGGCTACACATTGCAATACTGTTGCTTACATAACATGATGTAAGACTTTAATACCCAGTTGGATGACATGTGTGTTTCGATATACCATTAGCTATCAGACCACCGTGAAACCAATCTCCATAAGACCATACTGGAATGCTAGGTCTTTAGGCCCATGGAATTACACATTTGGAGTATGATGTGTCATGTAACTCAACGTAGAAATGAATCAGTGATTATTCTGCACAAATTCTACATACAACACCATCCACACATTTAGGAAATGGCTCCCTTTTTGTTTCATTATGAATCTAATTACAGGCACATCTAAGTTGTATTATTTGAAGAAAATATAAACCTCAAGCCTCAGACTTGTGTGGCTAGCACCATCCTTTTTGTATTGCTTTTTTTTAAAAACTTTTCCCCACAGTTTTATTGAGATATAATTGACACACAACGTATTTGTCCAAGGTGTACTACACAATGATTTTATATACGTATATGCTACAAAATGATTACCACAGTAAGTCTAGTTAACATCCGTAACCTCACACAGTTAACACATTTTTTCTTGTGATGAGAAATCTCAAGATCCACTTCTCCCCCAGCCACTTTCAAATATATAACACAGTATTGTTAACCATAGTCACATGCTATACATTAATCCCCATAACCTATCTGTCTTGTAACTGGAAGCCCACATCCCCTGACAACCTTCATTCTCCCCACCACACACACACACACACACAAACACACATTATTTATTATTTGGGTCATCTGATTTAGTCCTGACAACAATTCTTTGAAGTAAGTATTATCATGCCCATTTTACAGATGAAGAAAGAGAGTCTCAGAGAGGATAAGTACTTTCTCGAATGTCTCAGCCTCTAAGTTGTTTCGGTAGGAATTCGCATGTAAATTAGATGTGTACACATAGAATTGTTCCAGTCTGTTTTCCTTCATTAGAAAAACATTTGTGTAAAAAAAAAAAAGAAAAAGAAAAAGAAAAACATTTGTTAGGAGAAATAAAGACCAGCTGGCAACATACCCATGTTGGAAGGAAACACCATACATGCACCTATCGTTTGGCTTATTTTCCAGTATGAATTTATGGGCATTTTGGTACCAAATTCCCAATCCAATGCTTTAACTACAAAGAGCAATACATATTTGGAAAAGTCTGGAAGCAATGGGTTTGAATTCCATTTTCACCTTCCACATGTACCCATGTGCATGGCACTCTGCTCAGTGCTGAAGATATACATAGATACTAGCACTCATCCAACATAGTTACAATGAATGTGTTACACTCAACTAACAGAGAATTTGAGAGTATTATTTAATATTGTGCTTAAGTATAACACGCATGTGTCTATCAGATAGTCATGTAATGTTCTAAGAGGTAAATAGATATTTTGTTTGAGGGTTTATCTAATGATAATTTATTTTTTATTAAGATTTTTTGTAACAAGAAAATTGCAACATTCTTTTATAAATATTACAGTTTGAATGCTACATAAGCACCAGAATAAATTATTAATATCAGTAGACATGAGTTCATAGTGTGAGGATGTGTTCGCCTCCTAAAGTACTAGAAAATTATGAATCTAATACTTTGCCATAATATCTAAGAACATTAATTTCTTGGCTTTTTGTGTAATGAGTAGCGTGAGGAAGTTTTTCTGAAGACTTTTTTTTCATTTATATATCCCAGACTCCTTAGTTAGTGATATTAGAAAATGGACCCATCCTCCGGATTGTATGTCTTTATTCATTATATTAAAGGGAAAGGCTCTGTTTCCCATGAAAAGTTGATCTAAAATTTGCTCTAATAGCCCAAGTGCAGATAAATTCAATTCCGACATGTTCTCATCTGAAAGTTTGGGAATGTTATTCACCATATGTCTAATGTCAACTATTAAAACACACAGTACAATCAAAAGCTAGTTCAAAATCCCCTTTCAATCTGTTAGTCAGATTAATGAGGATGACACATTAGTTCCACCGTGATACCGCTCCGTTGACAATCTTCTAAAATTAGGAACTGCCAATCTGGGGAAGCAAAAGAACTCTATATCATTTTAAATTTAACTTCAGCCTACTCTGAAGTCGTTAGAGACAATTAAAGGAGATCTCTAGCCATTATATTCAGCCCAGTAGTCTTAGAGTTCAAAAGGTGAAAAGCACTTTTCACGATAAATAAACTGAGACAGAATTGTTTTCAATGAAGTTTCAATTTTAGTGAAAATAAAGTATGTGATTACATTGTCCGTTACTGAGGTCACTGCCTTCATTGACCATCTGGCTTAAAACTAAAAAATAGGTATCATTTGTGACATGGGCAGAAGTGAGCAGTGTCCACAGCTTCCTTTTTAAAGACCTGCAAATTCAGTTAATTCACACATTAATGGTCCTCATGAAACAGTTACCAAAAAATCGCCTGATGGCCTTTTGAAGCCGAACAACTCAGGGGAAAGAAAAAAATATGTAATGTCTTACCATTACCATACCTATTGTTACCATTTTCCATATGATGGATCTTTGCATAATATTTTTGCATGCCAAAACCTGGTAGGCCAAATTTATCATTCCAATTACTGTAGTTCACCTATAAATGGAATCCCATTTGTTGAATATAAACTTTGTTTTTGAGTTGGAAGTGTTATTCCCCCAGTAAGAAATATAATCTAATTTTTGCCTAATTTTGTCCTAATTCCTACAATCTCAGAAAGCATCAAAATAGTTTGGAAAGTTGGATGAATGCTGTTTTAAAATCATTTTCAATGCATATTTTTTATTTTATTTCTTTTTATTAAACTCTTTACCTCTGAAAAAATGTTATTATTGGATTATTATATAGCATCAGTTCACACTATTATTACCTAAAGTGTATCAAAGAGAAAAAAGTTAGAGCAGTTCATTGCTTTTTGCTTTGGCAACTTTGAAAGGACTTCTAAACATATCGTTCAAGAAGGCAGAGAAAGAAATTGCATTAACTTAGTTTGAGTCTTAAACCTAGGATAACTTTATTCCTATATTCTATGTAAAACCCAGGTTCTGTGGTGTTATGTCTTGTTTTCCTAACACAGAGGCCACTAGCTTCAGGTTATGCTATTCATTCAGCCTCAAAATAGAATACATACTTTCTGAAGATCCCATTCTCTGCATTCATTGCTGTTAGAGAGTCTTTGAAAATGCCCTTGCCAGTATATATAGATGTCAGCCTACATTAAGGAAAGGAAAGGAAGGGGCGGGAGAGAGGCAGGAGTAGGAAGTAAGTCGCCAAGAGAAAAAAAACTGTATTTTCCATTTGAGGTTATTTCTATTCAGTCAAGTCTTTTGAAATTATTCACAGTAAAGATTAATGATTCCTTACAGGTAGGGGTAAGCCTTAGCATCCCCACTAGTTTCTCCTGACAAAACCCATTATGCAGTGATGCTAGCAGGAAACCAGCAGGGGAGAGTTTGTTAAAACACCTTCCAAAGGAAGTTCTTTAACCTAGAATCTGGCACAAAGGAGCTCTTCCAACACACGGTTTTGGAATGTTGAAGAGACGCGCCCACAGCAGCGTTTTCAGACATAGCACCCCAGGTACTCCCAGAGCAAATTATTTGCTTGTGGATTTACCAGTGGGCGATTTTAAATTACAAATCAGTATCCCTCCTTCCCCAATAGCCAGATGAGCACTGAGGGAGTGCAAATGAATTGATGAGTTAAAGTACAACGGTGGATCCTCTTGTCTGATTTCTGTCTTTGTTCTTTTCTGTTTCTTTAGAACATTGAGAGTAGAAAACAGTTTGCTCTGCTCAAAACACTTCTCAGCACAATGAGTGTGCAGGCTGAGACCCTCCTCAGAGGTGCAGATGACTGGTCCTGGTTCTCATCACCACACTCACGTCATGCCTAGTGCTACACGACTAAGCGGTGCCCCTGCACAGTTCCATGCTGACAATTCACCAGGAGTGCACTCTCAGGCCATTATTGGCCTCTTTTGCCATGACATCATTCCTCTGCTCTTTCACTCAGAAAGAGGTGAGCTGATAATATTTTATCAGGCAGGACAGATATTTAGAATTTGGAAAAACTCTGGCAATTAAATCTCACAGAGAAATCCAATAGTTCCTGTTTGTGATATGAAATTATTTCTTCTATGGCCCATGGTTTAACATTGACTTCTTATGAATATTTATATTCCTAGCATCTTAGCTGCACTGCCAGGGAAAAAGACAGTTCTGTTGAAATAATAGTTGTAATTATTTGATAGGTTCCTTTTTTTGACAGCAGTACATCCTTCAGCTTTCACTTTTATACCAAACTAAAAATTAGGGGGTAACCTAGCTGTGGAAACCGATGCTGGAAACTGTCCATCCATCATGAGCAACGATTCTTTCTCTGAGGGGAATTTTCTGCTGGATTGCCAAGTGCATAATATTCCCCTGGAGCAAGTCTGCATGAAACAACACTGCTGTGACACGTCCCGTGATATTTAACTCTAAGGGTCTGGCAGCCAATGCACGGAGGTGCTAATTGTATTCTCGAGTTATCATCACGGCTTAAAGCCCGGAAGGTCAGAAGAGTTTATCTAATCCTGGGGTAGAAAAGCAATTAAAATCCATCCCAGCCAGGAAAGCTTCCACACAATCCATTATCCCTGCCCTATTTTTAGGCCCATAAAGGAAGGATGCTGGGTGAAACAAGCCATAGAAGGCTTCAGTTTATTTAATAAATGTGTATTGAGCATGAATTCTGTGCCAGGCGCTGTTCTGGGTGGCACATTCTCTGGGTGAGAATATGGTGGTAAGAAGACAAACATAGACCCTGCTCTCAAGAGCCCATGAGCTGGTGGGAGGCAGATGGGAGACAAGGAAAGGAATAAACAGTGGGCAGGCGGACACCACTTGAGACTGGCAGTCAGCCCATGCTTTTCTGAGAAGTTAACACTTTGGCTGAGACCTGAGTATCAAGCAAGAGCCCACCATGGAAAGTTGTGGAGGAAGGGTATTCCAGGCAGAGGAAACACCTCCTGAAAAACCCGGAAGGCAGAAAGGAGCTTGGCCAGTTCAGAAAATGGAAAGAAGCAAGTGTGACTGGGACACAGTGAGTGACAGGGAGGTGGCGTGAGATGAGGTAAAAGAAGGAGATGGATATGCACCAGATCACAGGTCCCTGATGGCTAGGACAAGAGGTGTGCATTTATTCTAAGTGCAGTGGAAGTTAAGCAGTAGAGTGGCATGATATGGGGGTTTAAATTTAAAAATAATAATTCTGGCTACTGTGTGGACAATGGATTGTAGAAGGGGCAAGGGAGGGAGGGTAAGAATGGGACTAACAAGACTACAGTAGTCCAGGTGAGAGGTGTTAGTGGCTTGGACTAGGTTGGGAGCAAAGTAGATAAGAAAAATGGATGGATTAAGGACCTATTATAGTCTGAGTCTGCCTTTGCTGAGAAACTCAGTATTAAATCTAAATTTTGAGGCATCTGCAACAGAGATGTGCTTTTTCTGTTTTCTATTGCCCTTACCACATGGATGCCTTATAATTGATTAGTATTTGATTCTCTTTGATAGAGAAGGAAACGGACAAAAAGTAGTAGTCTTCACAGCATTTCAGCATACGGGTGGAGAGCATAGCAATCAGACAGAAGAATGAAGGGATTAAGGCCACAGGACTAGGTGAGATCCCAGGTTTTGGCACCTACAACTTGTGTGACCTTAGGTTATCTACCTTTCCTGAGTCTTGGCTTCTTTTTCAACAATAAAACTGTTGAAATGAGAGTACCTACCTTATAAAATTGTTAAGAGGCTTAAATAAATCAATGCATGGAAAGTACTTAGAACAATGCCTGGTACAAACTAAGTGCTTAATGAATAAATGTTAGCTTCTGTTATTATTAGTTTGGTTTAACTGAAACCCCTCCTCCCAAAAAGTGACACATATACTGACCTATCAATAGAGACTTTTCTTTTTAGTTACCAAACAGGAAGTAGGATGGTGTAGAGAATTTTTTTTTAATCTCTTATAAAAAGAAGAGGAATTAACCCTAACATTTAAGAAGCTCTTGTTACTTGCCAGATGAGTCATAAACAATCATACCTCATTTAAACCTCTCTATAATCCAAATAGTTACCATTTATTGGTAGGCTTTTTATATGCAGTATCTATTTTCATCTTCAAAAGTACTCTACCATGTTCTGCTTGTTTCACCGATGTGGAAGCTGAGGTTCAGGGTGGTTACTTGCCCTGATGGAGCCCTATAACTAGTGACACAAGGACCCAAGATTTGATCCACCTCTGCATGACTTCACAGCCTTTGCTATTTCTTATAAAGAGTAGGTGAGAGACCAACCATACAAGGCTAATTCCAGTTCTCTTAGCTTCATCATCAGACAAGCCAGGAAATGAGGTTCTCCCTTGCTTTCCCACTGCCAGCTCAAGTCTTCATGTGTGCCTTGACTGGTTTCTATTCAAGAATGTTCCCAGGGCTTCCCTGGTGGCGCAGTGGTTGAGAGTCTGCCTGCCAATGCAGGGGACACGGGTTCGAGCCCTGGTCTGGGAAGATCTCACATGCCGCGGAGCAACTGGGCCCGTGAGCCACAACTACTGAGCCTGCGCGTCTGGAGCCTGTGCTCTGCAACAAGAGAGGCCACGATAGTGAGAGGCCCGCGCACGGCGATGAAGAGTGTCCCCCTCTTGCTGCAACTAGAGAAAGCCCTCGCACAGAAACGAAGACCCAACACAGCCAAAAATAAATACCTAAATAAATAAATTTATTAAAAAAAAAAAAAAAAAAAAAAAAAAGAATGTTCCCAGCTAGATTCCTGGTCTAGTTAGCATGGATTGATAATACATTTTGATGTCATTAGGCAAGTACCCATCATCAACATGAATTCACTACGTGCTTCTTAGGAAATAAACTGATGAAGGTTGGAAATCACTGCAAATCCTTTACTTTTTTCATGTGGTCATTCGATCTTTTCCCATTATTCTCATAAGATTGCTCTTGGCAGTATAGTTAAGGATATATTGATATTAACATTCAAAAACAAATCTATCACTTGTCGTTTATAACTTGGTCATACCAATTCATTTACCTCGAAATTTTGGCATCATTCTTCTTCCCTGACTGAATTTTTGCCATAAACTTTCATCACATTAGTTATGTAATGCTAGGAAAGATAATTCGCAATCTCAGTTCATGGTACCTTTGTTTCTTTTTTTTTAAACTTGTTCTCAGAAAATGGATGAATTTAAAACAGTAAATGAATAATCTGTAATATTAATTAAAACATTTTTTAGGCAGTTAAGCATTCTATCAAAAGAAAGTCTAAGAGTTCTCATCAGAAAATTTTCAAGAACTAAAATCTACTTGTGTTTTGAGAGATTTTTTTCAAGCAGTTTGCTACCTCGTCTATACAAGAGCCTGGTTATGTCCTTAGGAGTCACTTCCAAATCGTAGGACTTATTTATTCTTCACGTCATCAGTAACCCTAAAAATTGCCAAATGCCCACAATACAGTAAAAATGCAATGTATTCATTTTTAGATACATTTCCATTTTGATGGATTTGGGAGATTTAAGGTTATTTTGAAATTAGATACTTCCTTCTTAGACTATAAAAAAGAAGCTTCTGATCATTATTTTGGAAATATGAAAGCAATGAGTGGCAGCAAGTTAATGGCTTCAGTATTCAAGTTTAAAGCAACTTAACTTACCTTCAACTTAACATCCTGTGAATTATATTTCTTCTCTTCTACTTAACATAAGCAGAGACATAATCCTTCCACACTCTAAAAACCTCGTTGCCCACCCCTACCTCTGTGAATCTTTTCTTTCTTTGCAGTCTGTGAATAAACTGGCCTGCTTTGTCTTGACAAAGCTGGGCCAGACATAGGCTAGCCTTTTGACTAGAGCATTTAAACATTGTAGGTTGATTTAAGAGGCATAAAAATGTATAACCAGCAACATCATTGGCACAAAGGAATTGCCTGGTTGAACAGGTTGGAGATGTATCTGAAACAGACCTTAATAGGCTAGAGTGATATTCAACAGATCTGACTAGTTAGGGACACCTGGTGTAAAAAGCAAGCACTGCACAGAAATGAGTGACTGGGCACAGATAAAAGGTCTAATGCATTAGTGATAGGTAGCAGGAGTCCAGGGAAAGAGGGGTGAATGAGAGCATAGAACTTTAGATTAACCAGAGGCCTACATGGAACAAAACAATTAGAATGCTAGAAGATAAAACCAGACAAGACGATCCATGTGGGATCACACAGCGTACCAAGCAGCACAGCCAGTGACAAGAAACGTTTTCGTTTGAATCAAGGTCTTAGCTTTGGCCTCAGGACAAGTCTGAATGTGAATTTGTGGGGTGGCCTGTTCACCCTTCTGTGCTCTTTTATGGGGAGCACATGGGAGTCATTCATCCTTCTGATTCTTGGAGTGAAATAGCCTGGATAGGAGCTAAATCCAAGAAACAGTTCAGCTTAAGATCTTGAAGGTTTTAAACTTCAAATGCGATCCATAGCTCCAAAACAAACAGAGCTGGAGACAGCCCCACTTGGCGCCCCATCTCCAGGTAGGTTTCTATGGGTATTTCTCTCGCAATCGACCCAACTCCATGATTCCCCTCCTTCCCTGTCCTCCTTGCCCCTCTTTCCCAGCTGCTCTCCTTCGCTCCATGACAAAAGGAACAGAAACAAAAGGTATTAAAAGCTAAGCTAAGGGACTTTTCTGAAGTCACTACTTGGAGTTAGTAATGAAACTCAGATTTATTTCAGTTCTATTCTCAGGACCGATTTAACTCTTACATGATCTTAGGAATGCAGAAATCGCTAGAAGAAACATCATGAAGAATTTCCTCTTATGTACCAGAAAATAGCATAGATGCTTAGAATACAAAGATAAAAGATGGCCAAGTGCACAAAGTGAGGTCTGCTACCCTCAGGAAGTAATGTTTATAGATTGCCCACCTGCTCTGCACAAAGCACCACGTTGCTCAGTGCAGACAATGAAACGAGGCACAAGACAACAAGAGCCCTGCCCTCACATTGCTTATGCTTTAGTTGAGGAGATAAGAAATACACATGAAAAAGGAGTATTTGTTGTAGGTTTTGAAGAGTCAAATAAAACTTAACATTTACTGAGGGACTTTATGTCACGCATTGTTGCAATTGCCTTATATGTCTTAATTAATTTATGTAATCAACATAACAGTCCTATGAGGTTATCTCCATTTTATAAGTGAAGCAAAGGTAGGTCGAGTGATTTGCATGGGCTCACCCAGCTAGTGTTTGGTGGAACCAAGATTTAAATCCAGGTCATCCAAATTATATTTACCTTTATATCTATGTCCAGATCTAGATCCAGATCATCTGCCATAAGGTTTGAAAGGCAGAACTGATGTCTGAAGGCTGGAAGAGTCAGAGAAGCCATGGGTGTTGTCCATGAGTTAGACATTCAAAAATACGTGGGGAGTTTAGGGAAGGAGAGGCCAGGAGTAGAGGCACCAACTCAGAGTCCAGGATACAGCAGTCGAGGAACAGGAAGGCATCAGGGACAGACAGTGCTTTGGAGTCAGAGTAGTTTAAGTTCTGGTCCTGCTGCTGTGCTCAGTCACTGGTGGGGCTTGGATAAGATCCACAGGTTTCCTATAAAATGGAAATGGTAATAATAATAATAATAAAGTACCTATCCTGCCAGGTTAGTGGAAATATTCTCCAAGATGACATGTAAAAGTGTTTAGCCTCTTATTTATAATTTATTTTAATTTTGTGTGTGTATGTGTGTGTGTGTTTAAGATAGTGAATAGATTAGCCAGGAGTAGCAAGTTCATACTGGGGAATGAAAGCAGACAGTGGGGAGATTCTGATGTCCCCACATGGTGGAGGATTCTGACTTCAGAATTATCCATTTAGCAACCATTGAAGGCTGTGAGAGAGAACTCAATCTGGCTATAGCACTTCTGTGCAATAGAAGTGCTATAAATAAATAAATCCCTTTGATTTAGGGGATAGAGAGTAAACACCATAGGAAAGTATTCTAGAAGAAGAAATGAAGCAATGGATACGGAATATGTGAATTTTTCTATAAAATTCACTTGTTCATTCACTCAAAGATACTCATACTCATTGGATATTGGATACTAGGCACTCTTCAAGGCTTGCACATACAACTGGGAACAACACAGTCAAAATCCTTATCTTCACAGAGCTTATATTTTATAATAACTCCTTATTAATATAAAGATTATATATATTCAAAGATAAGAGTTAGAGATGTCGAAGAAAGTGAAATGTGTTAGAACAAGATATTTTCAAAGCACATCATATGATTTCTCTTTAACCAGCCCACCCAAATCTTATTCATCCCTGCTTCATCTAACCTTGCTATGCCTTAGTCTGCTTCAAAGAGAAGCGCTAACATCTTTTCACTGTTTTAAATAATGTTCACAGCCTCCCAGTTGTATCCAAAGCAATTTATAATTTTTTTTTTTTTCTGCCGCTGGATCTGAAAGCTCCCACACATTGCTTGCTAGCCTCTTGACTTCCGTCTAACTAGCTCTCCTCTCTCCTGAGATACAACAGCCTTGCTCTTCTTAGGGAAAGCCTTAAAACACCCTTCTACATACTTGCAATGACTTTATTCCCTCCTTTTTAGGTCATCTACTGTATAGGTTTATTCTCATCTCTATACCATTTTCTTAACCAATTATGAAAGGACTCCTTTGAATGTTGAGAAAGGACTCTGAGTACCTCTTTCTAATGCCTCATGTTTGAAGTTCAGTTTTAGTAAAAGTTATGTTGCGTAGAATTACTTCATGTTACTCCTGAGCTAGTCTAACATCCCTGTCTTTTTTAAACACTTTCTTTAATAGGGAGTTTTGTCTGTTTTCCTCTTCATTAAAGAAAACTAAATAAATTGCCGTTGTTTTTTCATGTAAGGGACTATAGGAGTGAAAGATGATATTTTTCAAATCAAAGAGTATTTAAGCACCAAAGAAGCTGAAATTATTAATGATGAAAATGAACTAAAAGACACAAGAGCATCCACTTTGTGAAGTTACATTACCTAATGAGACATAAATACATGAAGCTATAAAAATAAACACTTTCTGTGGCTCTTCCATTCTGTCTTTTTATTTTAGGACTTTGAGCAGTGCCTGGCACTTAAGAAAGCACTTCATAATAATCATTGAGTTGAATGATCTCTCATGCTCACAACAGCCCTGTGAAATGGCCTCTGTTACAGATAAAGAAACAGAGGCGCAGAAATTCAGATTGGAGAGCCACGAGTGGTGATGTCAGTATTCGAACCCAGACTTCTGGACAACACCACAGTAAACAATTAAGTACTAAACTTTGCAGTTCAAATTTTGAGTGTCTCAGGAGTTGGGGAAAGACAATGTGAGTTGCAATGGTGCATTGTGACTTTATTGAAAAGGTATGCTTATGACTTGTCTATAGTTGTAACCCCTTTGTCCTTTCCTAACCTCACTAATGTATCTTAGATTACTTAAATGTCTGGTCCCCAGTGCAGTAGCAAATACATTTTTGAAAATTAGCAGTCATTTTGTTTGGATCCCAGCATCCCTAAATGACTCGTCATCATTTTGCACATTCTCTTGATTCCATAATGTTTTTTTCCTCACCTTGAATTTATTGACATCAATTCATTTTGCCTTGACATTGGCATTAACAGGGAAATGGCTTTGTTTCATCCTGACATTATAAAATCACCTCCCAAGACTTGGTTTGACATTGTCAGGAGGTGGTTATGGTGACAGCAAGGCCACAGAAGGCAAGAGTGAATTACAGTGATTCCCAGGGGAAAAAAAAATCATTAAGAAATTTACTGCTGTGTGATTTCAGTAGCTATTTTTCACACTTAAATATCCCTGCTGTTTAAAAATCCTAAGAGGGCTTAGACCGTATTTAGAACACTCCTGCCAAGTATATATAGGAAAAATTAAGTCTCTAAGGAGACATTTGGCTATAGCTCAACAAACAGGAACCCCAAATTATATTTTAGCTTTACAAAGTGCTCAAAGGCATTGAAATTCTGTCTCCAAAAAAAAAAAAAAAAAAAAACCCCGCGCATGTGAATTAATGACACAATTATCTCCTTTCAGCCACAGATACTTGAATATCTTAATGCCGAATATCAAAGGCCTGTAGTATGGCTCTTCCTCCTACTCAGAATGTGAACTGTTTTACACATCTGTCTTCAGCATTGAATGGGGCTGTGTGGATTGTCTTTTACAATTCTTAAAGAACACCAAGTCCTTTTTCTTGCATTCTTCTAAGTGCCATGATGATCTCTCACCTCCACCCCAGTGCCACATAGAACAGCTCCAGCTGCACTTTCCTTTAGCCTGTTTTCCAAATTTAACTAGTCACGTTCCAATTAAAAGAAACATGTCACTAAGTTCCTTCAGGGCCACGTTTCTTTACCTTCATATTACCCACAATGCCAAGATTATGAGAGGTAATACGTTGTGACTAATGAAACATGAAGGGAATGCTTCTGATCTTTTAACTCATCTGCCTACCCTTGCTTCTTCCCCTCCCTCCATCCCTTCCCAAAGCATATATTGTAACATTAAAGGAAGAAACCCCAAACTAATCACCATTCTCTTCTAGCTAATATTCTTCATTATGGAATCACTTATGAGAAGCCCTGACAAATCATGACATACAAGCTGAGCTGCAATGTCAAAGCTGACCAGCGATTTTTCGGTGTGCCCCTAGATAGCTTCCTCCCGTTCCCTGCCAAATATCTATCCCTTCCCTTAACTCCAGAGCATGAGTTAACCCCAGCTTAACTCTGCCTCTCATGCTCAGCAGAAGCCTTACCTCCCACTCCACGGAAACTGAAAGGAGGCCACCATGGAAAAGTTCCTTCTACTTCCTGCTCTCCAACCTATGAGCTGTATATCCACTTGTATTGATATCAGTCTACTAGTAATAGATTTGTATCCACCACTCAGAAGGAGGCAGAGAACAAAGGATGAATTTTATTTACTTGCTTAATAAATATTTATCGGGCATCTATTTGTGCCAGGGACAGGGCTGAATATTCATGATACAGCCACAATGAACAGGTCACAGATATAGTGCAGACATGTACAAGTGTAGCAGGTATGAGTCTCCCACAAACTCAAGTAGTATGAAATATGCTTTCTTTAGGTTAAATCTGACTATGAGCCCCTCTACTGGAAAGGTGGTGGGAAATTCAATTACAGTCCTCACTATGGCTTGATCTTCAAATATAAAAATGTCCCCTCATTTTGCATCAGTTTGCACTAGTTCTCAATGAGATGGCCCTTGGGCTACAGATCACTTTAGCTCAGGAGACCCTACTGGTTCCATTCACACCTGAGGCTGTGCAGTGTTCTGCAAGGCAAGGAATCCTTGTGTCTAAGTCTCTCTTATGAGTATAGGATTGTGTATGATTATAGGATTGTGTATGAGTATAGGATTGTGTATGAGTGTAGAATTGTGTATGAGTATCGGATTGTGTATGAGTATAGGATTGTGTATGAGTATAGGATTGTGTATGATTATAGGATTATGCCTTTCCTGAGATAGTTTTTGTAGACATTTAAGATAATTGGTAGTTTGACTAGAAATATATATTAATAACAAATACTGAAATGTGGCAAAATGTGGTCACATTATTCATTTATTGAAATTACCTTTATCATCTCAGTAAAAGATACTTTTATTTTCTCAAGTAAAATTCTTTTTATTAACATTTTTAATATTTTCAAAGGACTATACATTTATTCCAGGCAATTTGGAAAGAGTAAAAAGTATAAAGATGAAAATTTAAGTTACTGAAATCACTTGCACGCCTACCAGCCAGAGATGAACACTGGTCACATTTCGTTAGAATCTGTCCCAGTACTTCCTCTAAAGTTTATGTTACAAAAGGTACATGGCGAGGTATATGTTGTACTTATGGGGATCACACTAGATAAATATTTGTACTGCTTTCTCTTCTGACATAATGGCATGTACTTTGAAATGATGGTTTATACCCTGATGTATGTTGCCATCGTGTGTGACTACGCCTCCCAATGAACGCCGTCTTTCGCCTTGGGCAAAAGAGTAGAGGTTGCACCTTTTTATTAAACTAGACAAGTGCATTTTCTGATACCAGATGAGAAACTCTGTGATTTCTCAGCACCGTTTTTATGAGCACCTTGCCTGCGTCTGTGTCTGAAGGTGTTGACCTAAATAGGATTTCAGTACATCATTAAAGATCGCTTTAGGAAAGGTGCCCAGCCTTTGGCTTGTGGGATTCTCAACGAATTAATTATTTCTCAACATCAGCAAAGGTTTTTTTTCAGTTTGCAACAGCTAAAAACTTAGGGGTGTTTGGGCAGTGCCTCTAGCTCCTGCATTCGAGTCACCTGTTATCTCATTCACGCTAGCTAGGTTACCGCATACTGCAGGCATAGGCTCCTTCAAATGAACATGGCTTTCTTATGATGTTTTGAATCGCATTTCCTTTGATTGGACAAGAGCAGTGTCACTCCCATAATCAGTGCTTTGATATTAGATGAATAAGAATAGAATGGCTGCTCTCTAATGTCAGAACCTGCTGTACTAGATTACCCAGACATGTCTGACCACCTGCTGACAGCTCCACATTGTTCCCTACAGCCCCTTTAGCTCTGCTCCTTGGCCTCATTACACTGAAACAAAGTAGGCTGGATGCTGTCACACGGGGATCATGCCACCAGCATCACTGTCCCATGATGGATACAGGCACAGACAGGAGTGTAGGTTGAGAGCAGGAAAGCAAGGATGTTTTCACTTGATGGCTCCCAGGTTTCAGTGTAGATAGATACTGTATCCCCTGCTATACCATTGCAGAAGCTAAAGGTTGGCCAAGGGGCAGTACCCCCCTGGTATTCTGAAGACACACCTTATGTGCTCTGATTGGTACAGGAGAATGCTCATTGAATGCAAGTATACAAGTCACCTTTGAGAAAACAGGCACTGCTGGTCCAATCTGACCTTGCAAGTACACAGCAATTGAATTCAAATATTCAATAACTGCATGTTTGACCCCATGCTGTCTCAAGATTCATATCTACAGAGGACATATACAGATGATGTCTTTGAGCGAGGAAATTTACTTCCTTTTCACTTCAAGTACCTTGCATTAGATACGTAGTGATTAATTCATTATTCTGGCAGATATAAAAATAAGCACCCTGCTCTTCCACTCTGAGCTTCTAGCATTAGGAGAGATTGGGAAGGTATTGAATATTAACAAAGTATACTTAGGTTGTGTTTTATATTTTTTAAAGCACCACCACATAATTCTTCTTGAAGCTCCCAACAACTGTGAGGTCGGTGAATAGGACAAGTGTTATTATCCTCGCTTGAGAAGTGAGGAAAGAGAGGCACAAAGAGGTTAAACGATTTCCCCAAGTTCACCCAGCCCATTAACCACAGAGACCAGACTTGAATCACAAGTTCTTCACCTAATTCTCTTCATACCACCTCATGCTTTTAGTGAGGAGAAAAACTATCTCTGTTCAGTGGGGCACCAGCAGGCAAAACCGGTCAAGCCAAGCAGCCACCTAAGTCATCACCAGGACTATAATATTGGAGAAGTCCAACTGTTATCATGTATTTGATGAAAAAGAGGAAGAATTCCTCACTCTTTGCCTTTTAAGATGATAGGCTTTCCATGAGAAATATTCATGCAAATCACAGAGCTCGAGAGAACTTTAGAAACACCTACTTCAAACTCTTTCTCTAACTTTATAGCTGTCACTAGAATGTGAGGTCCGCAGAAGCAGCTGCATGGTCCATCTGGCTCACACTGTGGGCCCAGCATCTAGAACAGTACCTGATTGGGTGATGGATGAATGGATGGATGGATGGATGAATGGATGGATGGATGGATGGATGGATGTCACTAAGTGGTTTCGTGGTATGTCCAAGGCCTTACAGCAAAGTGATGACTAGTCAGAACTAGAACTCAGGTGTTATGACTCTTAATCAGTGTTTTTTACCACTAAGCCATATCCCCAATCATGACCAGACATAAGTAAGAAAAGATAGGAAAAATGTACCTAGAATTCCCCAAAAGGCCATTAGACAACAGTCTATAAAGTGTCTTCTATATACCAGGAGCTAACCTGCAGGTTCAGTTTTACCTCTCACATCTCACAACTTAGTAAAACAGCCGCCAAGGCTGAATAAATGGGTCATAATCACAGCTCTTCATCTCCCTGCCACAGACTCTCAAATGCCTAAATCAGAACTGAATGTTGCACACATGCCTTTGTTATTAGCCTGTTTGGTGGAGGTTATTTGCTCTTTGACGTTTCTTTGAAAAGGACGGGAACATTTGGAACATCTTTCCCTCAGCAATCCTAGGCTCGTTTCAGGTGGTGAAGGTAGAGGTCACTTTATTAATACAGCCATCAAGGAAGGCTGTCATGGTAACCCATTGCCTCGATTCCTTGAAGTGCGGGAGACAAAGCCAAAAAAGAGAAACTTTCAAGTCTATAAATACAGACCCAGCATTGCTCAAGCCTAGCAGCTCACTGACAGGGCAAACCTAAATGTATAGCTTTGAACAAGACCCAAACAGAAGAAAGAAACCCTCCCTGTGGTAATGTAATGGGTCATCATGATGATAACGGGAATAAGTGACCCTTCAGGTCATAAAAGAAAAGAAGAATAGAACAAGTAGCTATACTAAGTCCTGGCTGGTGCCCTCTTTGCACATTTGGGTTCCCTCTCTAGGTCTGCTTTTCCATACCTTACAGAAAGGACTAATAGAGGGAAAAGGAATCAAGGTCTTATAATTCACATTTTGAAAATAGTTTGCAGTTTAGGAAGAGGAAAAAATGAATGACAATCAAGAAACTTACAAAAAACAAGTTGAAGGAGCAAATGATTTAGCCACATCCCTGTGACTCTCATTATCCAAGCTAGAAGAAAAAGAAAAAGAAAAAGAAGTGAAAGAAGGAGGAAGAAATGCTGCTTGTCCCTATTCTTTCACTGTGAAAATTCCTAGTGTTTTTATAAACTTGTAGCAACTGTGGGAGCTTATTTATCTACTATGGTGGCTTGCTTACTGAAGCTATGATCAGAGCTATTAGAACACCTTGCTGACTTCAGCCTTTGCATCAGAGTTCCACACTTCATATTTTTGCAACATAACTCTGTTTGTGTCTAACATTAATACTATAACCTTATCTATCAAGGGCCACAGATTATCTTGGTTTGAAAGCATTCCTAATATTGAAACATCACGGGATTATAGGATATATGGTGTGATATTGGGCACACCATAATGAATTTATTTCTATCAGTAGTAAAATGATCCTTTAGAATATAGTCAAGCTATTACCAAAGTAGTATTAGCTTTTTCTGTATCTAAGGATTATATTTTATTATAATAAAAAGAATTGTGTCTAGCAAATAACAATTTGTATCCAATACTACTAGATCAAGTTTTGTGTAAGAGATTTAAAAATGAACCTTCACTGTTTATTGAGATAGCACATTGTTAATTTGTCAATAGCAATGTAGAAAGAATCGGGACATACTTAATGTAAACACTTAACAAAATAAGGTCAGCGTTTTCAGTTTGAGGCAAATCCACACTGAAGGGCACCAAATAAAGAAGTGATAACTGCAAAGTGCTTATTGGCTAGAAATCCCTAGTTGGATTTTTAATCTGCAATGATATGCAAGATGAAATGGAGATAATGCCAGGATTTTGTAAATGGGTGTTTATCCTCATGCCAGTTCTATCAACTGGTGGTAAATGCCTGAAACTGTTACCAAGTCCAATCTCATACTGCTTGCTACACAACAGGCCAATAAATCGAGACAGGAGCTGTTGGGGCAAGGAGTAGCAACTTTATTCAGAAAGCCAGCAAACTGAAAAGATGGTGGGCTCATGCCCCAAAGAACCATCTTGCCTGTGTCAGAATTCCGGCTTCTTTTACTCTAAAAGGGGAAGGAGTAAAGTCAAACATTTCCTGGTTCCCATCAGCCTCTGGAACGGATGTGTTAGTTTCTTCCTCCCCGCAGTCATTCACAGGTGGCCCTGGTCAGGATGTTTCCTGTGAGCTAAACAAAGGTATTTTAGCTTAACGCTCATTACCTGGGAGGCAGGGTTCCCAGAGATGGGCCATTATGTATAACTTCAGCTTATAAGCGACATCCCTTTAGTGATTAGCTTGTAATAGAATACAAAATGTTCTTATTACAAAACCTTGTGTTGAAAGGAATTCTGAAGTTTAGTGCAAGAGAATGCCTTGATTAAGTAGCTATGTTTTCTACATAGAGGAAAAGGAAATCAGAGCATATGCAACATATTTGCCGTTCCCAAGCTAGACCTTGATATTTTTGGTATTTTATGTATGAGCTGATTTGCATTTGGAGCTCTGCCAGAATGTGTTGGAACTCTAGAAGATGTGAAATTTAATGCTATCAACAAAGCCCTCCGCCCAGTGTGGTATGAAAACAGATCAGTTGGTCAATACAAATGAAAGTCTACTGAGGATCTACAGAGGAGTTACTTATGTTGTCTTGGGGAGCATAGAATGCATTTCACACTGTGCAGCACATTCACTGCATTTCTCCTGACTGTTCTCTTCTATGTGAAGAGCAGTAATCTGTAAATTGGGAGACCTGGATGCTAGATCTAGAGCTACCCTTGTTTTCAGTTTCCTCATCTAGGACTTGTCTAGATAGTTTTTGAAGTTTCCTCAAGCTTTGATTTTACTATTTCTATCAGAGCAAGGTAGGATGAATTACATGACAAGGGTGACTCTGGTTCCTCTTTAATTGTGAGCAATACTAAATGGTCTGTCTTAGACCATTTAGATCCCAGTCTTCTGATTTAACTCCCCCAGGAAGACAATCTGCTCTTATATTTCAGCTTTGAGTACTACATTCGTCTGAATTCCTATGGTTCTGCACCTGAAAACTCACTCTCTCTGATCTAAAGTCACCAAGGCATCGTCATTCTCCTTTCCCCAATATACATAAAGACAACTGCCCATCTTCTTTGCTGTGGCTGATACCCTGATCCAGACCTTCAACCTTTTATCACCAACATTAATTGAGGAGTAATTCTTTGTTTGCGGGGGGAGGAGGCTGCCCTGTTTATTGCAGGATATTCAGTAGCATCTCTACCCACTAGATGCCAGTAGCATGCCCTCCCCCAAGGTGTGACAACCAAACACATCTCCAGACATTGTCAAATGTCCCCTGGAAGACAAAAATCATCCACTGTTGAAAACTACTACATTAGACTGACAACCAAAGACCTCTATTAAATGTGAATTCCTCAAATTCCTCCAATCCTTTCTCTATTCTAAAATCCCTTCTGCCAGATTCTATCAAGAGCATGCAATGCTTATTTTGCATATTTCCTTTATCCAGCTCAAAGTGCCCTTCCTCTCATACTCTTCCTGTCTATTTATTCCTAGCTACAGTGAACCACAGCAGGAAGACTTCTATGATTAATTTTATAACCTCATTTCATCACTGCATTTTGTTGAGATCTTTTTTTCTCAGCATCATTCCTGGTCTTTCTTTCTCTGCCTATGGCTTAAATGCTGATATTCTTCAGGGTTCTGGCTGCAGTTTTCATTTTGACTTAATCTATATTCTAGCAGGATGAGGTCTTCTATTCCTTTCTCTTCACTTTTTGTAACAATGACCACCATCGCCCCTGCTCCAAATCTGCATCTCCAAGACGAACTATCTCCTGAACTGTTAACTAGTTTTTCCAACTAATAACAAGACCCCTGCAGAAGAGCCTACAGATCCTTCCAAGTCAATAGGTCCAAAAAAAAGTTTATTTTCTTCCCTGACCAAACATTTCCTCCAATCTTCTTTTCTTAATAAATTGCATTATGATGCATCCAAATGCCAAAAACAAGAACCTCAGACTCTCTCTTACCTGTTTCAAATAACCTGTCTCCAAATCTGTTCCTTCTTCCTTCTCCCCATTGCTCTAACCCAGACCAAGCCTATTCTATTGAAGTATCTGGTCACCTTGCCTCCAGCCTGTCCTTTCTCAGGTCTAGCCTCACCTTTTCTCCCCCTTTAAATCACCACCCTGCCCATAGATAGGTCTTTGACAGCTTCCCACTGCCTATTATCTAAACTCTGTAGAATGTTACGTAGAACCTTCAGATCCAGGCCATGCCATTCCTTCCTCATTCATCATTCACCAACATTTTCCATGTGTCTCTCAGGCTCCAGTCAGAAAACTGAACCCACACTATGTGTTTCAACAGAGAGAGAGAATTTACTAAGGGGAATGGTTAAACAGGTGCCTTAGAATTTAAACATGAGAAGAGGACACTGAAATACCACAGAGATAGTAACTGTGTAAGTAGGGAGCAGTTATCCCTCTTGGGCTGAGGAATTACAGGAAAGAGGATGGGGTTATTAGAAACTAACAGTTTGCATATGGACACCAAGGGGGGAAAGCAGTGGGGGGGGGCGTGGGGGGGGTGGGATGAACTGGGAGATTGGGATTGACATATATACACTAAAATGTATAAAATACATAACTAATAAGAACCTGCTGTATAAAAATAAATAAAATTTAAAAAAGAAAAACAAAACAACAACGAAAGACCTAATGGATAATCCTCTCACTTCTCTCTGTAATTGATTTATCAATAAATAACCACTGATTAATGATTTAAAAAAAAAAGAAACTAACAGTTTGGAGGAGAGACCCCCCCAGATGTGGGACCCGTACCTCTTAGGAGGGGTGAGTCCTGGCTGCTGCTATTACCTCTGAAATGCTGGGCAGGGGCCCCTTGGAGCTGGGGCTCAAACCTCTAGAGAAGGAATGCTGCCAGGTTCATGCAGAAACCTCTAAGGGTGAGATTGAAACTGGTTCTGAAAAGGCTGAGCCCCAGAGCCAACTGCTGCTTTTGGGATGTAGGGCCATTGCTGGGGCAATACTCTTAGGAAGAGCCATGAATCAGGAAAAGGGGAATCTCTGCTTCCTTCCTCCTACCTCCTCTGTTCCCTCTAGTGTGCCCTGTTGGCAGAAACCAGGAGACAGCTTGCAGGGTTTCAGCCTCAACAACAGAAGGAAAGGTGGATTTAGAATTGAGAGACGAATGGTTAATAACCAGCACAATGTATTTTCACGTCTTCTTGCCTTTACGGATATAGTTTCCCCACCCATAATGTTCTTTCTACCAATATCTGCCTGATGCATGTCATTGTTCAAATACAATCTCCTTTCTATAGTCTTCTCTAATCTTCCCCCAAATAATTATTTACACCAGCATCTGAGTTCCCCTAGCAGTTGGCAAATACTTCCTTTATAGTTTCTTTTTTTAATATTGTATCATAATTACTTCTGTGTATGTTCATTTGTTTGTTTTCTGCAAAACTGTGAGCTCCTTTAGGGCAGGCAGAGTTACAGCCAGACAGTCTAGCAGGGCACCTGGCACACAGCAGATGTTGATTGAGCTGGATGGAAATGATAAAAGCATTTTAATGAAATTAATATTAGATTATTTCTTGTATATATTTTATCTTCCCAGCCAGATGTGAACCTTATAAGAGCAGAGATCATGCTTTCTATTTCTTTTATTTTTTTCATGGTGGTCAGTACAAGGTTTCATATGCTGAAGAAGAGCTCAATGATATTTGTTAACCACCTAGTTTATTCATTAAGCACCACAAATTTGATTCAAAATGACATGAAGATGGAGCATAAGTTTATGAATAGCAGGTAAGATTTGCAGTTAGGTTTAGATGTACTTCTAGCACATGATTCCAACAGAGAGATCTGTGCATATGGTAAAGTTCTGTATTTGTTGAATAGCACAATCAAGAGACCAAATGTAATGTGTCTTAAAGTGAATTCTAAAGTAATTAAATATATTCCAGGTTTCATTTTTTCTGCTTATCTCTTACAGAAAACATATTGCCCCAACTGATGTGATTATTAATCCTGGGTTACATCTGGTCCTTGAATATTTATTAAATTTCTCACAGTCATCAACATCAAGTAGTAGATTACTTAAATGTAGGAAAGTTATTGAATTTTAACTTAATCACAAGCTTCTTGAAAAAAAGAAACCTCTGTTCAACAACTGATTTACATTCAGGTCCAAGAAGAAGAAAAATAGCTTTTTTTTTTCTTAAGGGGAGTGATATTTAATTAACTATCGATTCCTTCTCAATTATTCAAGGCAAGCAATTATCGATATTGATGGAAACAATATTTCCCTATGTGTAGTGCCCAAATGAAAGGAAATATCCCATTCAGTGATCTGCTGCCTGGAACAAGAAATGCTGAGAATCTTTAACTTTAAATGGAAACAGTTATTTGGATCTGTTTATTCCATGTTGCCCCAATTAAACAGATATTTCCTAAAGTGTAAGCAAAACAAAATCCTGAAAACCTATGTATGCTTTCCAAATTAACAACCACCAAAAAAAGAGACTTTTTGTCAGTTTTGACCATGAATTTAACCACTCTGCCCTTGTACACTTTGCCTCAAAGCTACAGATCTTGACATTTTAAACCATGACTCATAAAATACTATAATTTGGGTCTAATATTCATGGTTTCTAAGCCACCCAATGAGAGGTAGCTTACATAATCATTAGAACCCCTGGAACACTACCTTGTATATCAATATTTTGAGCCTGAAGGATTTATAGGCCTTAATAGTCACTTCTAACATTTACAGATAGCAAATGTGGGTACATTTGAAAATTATACCAATCCATTATGCAACTATATTAGAGGTCGCCAAGGAATTGTTGTGGAAGGTGGGAAAATAGGGCCCTGTTTAGGGCACTTTGTTATTAACTCTGTGAGCATCCACCACCATCTTTTTTCAGCTCATTTGCACACAGAGCATTAGCATGTTTGCGTTTAAGAAGCTTCTTTTGAAGGTGACATACTATTGAACATAATTAATGGACAAGGCAATATTCTCTATTGAATTATTACTTGGGAGATGAGGGTTTTTTAAATACTTTACACTTGATAGTAATAGTAAGTGTGTGTGTGTGTGTGTGTTTAATTCATGTGGTATCCCTGGGGAAATTTGACTATGACATTTTTTAAAAATGAAGAATGTTATAATTTATAAGAAGCTACTTTTTCTGCTCTGTGCCCTGCCCTCCCCCCCTTTCAGAGTGGTTCTATATATTAAGCGCTTAAGCAGCATATGTTGCTGGCAAGTGTTCTTGGCTCTTTTGCTCTTTGGTGTTGTTTTAATTTCTCTGTGTTCTATTTATCATTCTGCTAAATCAGTGAAACCTTGATTATCTAAAATAATAGGAGACATGGAATTAATGAGGATAACTAGTTTTTTGAAGGAATAAGAAATTATTAGAGATGCAAGTTACATGACAGGGACTGTGAATGAATTTTAGTATCTGAAATTGCTTGCTTGATTTATTGCAACTGATTCTATAAATTGATGGACAAAGTGAAATTTTGATAATCAGGGTTTCACCATTGCATTTATTATTATTCCTGGAAATCAAGGTAACCTTGGACTCTACTTGCTATATTTACAAGGCAATAAATATCCTAATAGGCTGTTAGGGGCAAATGGGACTGCTCTTCCTCACATTCCTCCCGTGAAAAGCTTTCTCTCTTCGGATCTGGCTGCTGCCTCCCCAGGAGCATGCTGCCTGCCCCCTGCCCCGTGCTTGCCCGTGGGCTCCTCCTCCCTTCCTGCATGCAGCGCTGGAATCACCTGCAGGGAGAATGGCCCACCCCTTAGAGGTTCTTGGTCATTTTAGCAATACTGCTTTGCATTTTAATTCCATTCATCTGGCCTCAAAGTTCTGCATTCTTGTATCAGGCATTATCCTTGAAACACCCTGGAGGTCACAACAGGTCCCGGTTCCATGAAGAGAAGATACTGCCAAACCAGGAGTATCACATTACTTTGTATTTGATAGCCTGAAATGGACAATGATAATATCCAAGATTGCAGCACAAATCTATATGAAAAGAATTAATATGATCAAAACAAAGGCAGCAAACTACATTTGTTTGGAAATTGGAGTCACGTGCTTAGTTTGCGGAGGGGAGGGGGGAGCACAAGATCGATAGAGATTTTTTTAAAGCTGAAAACATGATGTAGCAGATGAACTTAAATTGATTCTGCTTCTCCTCCCCGCGCCCCACCCCTCCCTCGTTCTGCAGCGAATGTCTGCGACAACGAGCTCCTGCACTGCCAGAACGGAGGGACGTGCCACAACAACGTGCGCTGCCTGTGCCCCGCCGCGTACACGGGCATCCTGTGCGAGAAGCTGCGCTGTGAGGAAGCGGGCAGCTGCGGCTCCGACTCGGGCCAGGGCGCGCCCCCGCGCGGCTCCCCCGCGCTACTGCTGCCGCTGGCCGCTCTGCTGGGGACAGCCGGCCCCCTGGGGATCTAGGCGGCGCATCCAGCCACCACACGGGTCCGGCCGTGGGGAAGCAAACACAGCCCCAGCATTCGCTACTAACATAGGAAACCCACCCTCAGACACCCCCCACTCAAACACAGTGTACAAACTAAGAAGGCCCGACTGAACTAAGCCATATATAACAGCCGTGGACAGCACACCGGAGTCAAGACTGGTAATTTCCGACTCCAGAGGCGTTGGCAGCTGTTGATATTATCCCTGCAAATCACATTGCCCGCTGCAGAGCTTATCGCCGATTGGAAAGGCTGTGACAGACCCCCAAAAGGAAAGACAAAAAAACAACAACAACAACAAATCAACCAACCTAAAAACATTTGCTACTCGCACGTGGTGTGCCCCCCGCACCACTCGGCCCCGTGTGTGAACCAACCAAACTGAAGCATCCTTTGCTGGCAGTGCATTGTGGGTCTAAGGAAGTGTGTTACAAGCTGCCATATTGGCCTGCTTCAGTCCCTGAACCCCTTCCAACCTGTGCTTTGGTGAACGTTGCTCTGTAACCCTTGTTGGTTGAAAGATTTCTTTGTCTGATGTTAGTAATGCACATGTGTAACAGCCCCCTTCAAAAGCTCAAGCCAGTCGTACCCCGTATATCTTAGCAGCACTGGGTCCACCCAGTGAGAGCACACATCCACTGTCCAAGAGTGGCTGTAGGAAAAAAAGAAAGTGTATCTATCCTTTTGTATTCAAATGAAGTTATTTTTCTTGAAATACTGTAATATGTAGATTTTTTGTATTCTTGCCAATTTGTGTTACCAGACAATCTGTTAATGTATCTGATTCGAATCAGCAAAGACTGACATTTTATTTTGTCCTCTTTCCTTCTATTTTGTTTCATTGTGCAGAGATTTCTCTGTAAGGGCAACGAACTTGCTGGCATCAAAGAATATCAGTTTACATATATAACAAGTGTAATAAGATTCCACCAAAGGACATTCTAAGTGTTTTCTTGTTGCTTTAACACTGGAAGATATAAAGAATAAAAATTCCTGCATAAACGATTTCAGGAATTTGTATTGCGATTTCTTAAGATGAAAGGAGCAGCCAGATTCACACTCACTTTACTGATTTCTATGTGGACTGAATACACTCAGCTGATGAATTTAGTACCCAGAAAGGTGGATTGGTGTTCACTAGCTAGGACAACTTCTGCAAAATATGAGACTATTTCCACTTGGGAAAAATTATAACAGCAAAAAAAAAAAAAAAAAAAAAAAATCTAAGTGATTGCCAAGATTATGCCAAAGCCTGTTGGCAGAGTACTAAGAGATTTTTATTTTTAAGTCATGCTATTTTCACAGATTGATGTGATCATGTGATTCTAGGGATGCTGATCTATGTATCTTTCCAATTACAGTGTTTACATGGCGTATCATAAGAGGCAACCTGGGGAACCAGGAAAGTCGCAGGGAAATTGAGTGATTAGCAATTTGACTTTGAATATATTCAGACTAAGTATTTACAGAAATGTCAAAATATACAGCAGCAAGTAGCCATAACTGCTGTTCCTGAGAATAAACTTTAAGTACTGCCCAAGGTGTAATAAATTCTTGTTTCTGCCTTTTATTAGGCCAATTACTGTGCAAAACTGCAAGGCGGGGAGAGGAGGGGAGAAGCACTGCAAAGTTTCAAAGTGACTGAAACAGTGTGTATTCCATTCCCAGCACACTGTTGTCCTACAGGTTACAAATGTGTTAGAAGCAGCATCTTCTGGCATCAAAAACAATTAACAGCCCAAGCCAGAGTCTGAAGGACAGTGAAGTCCTACATGACTTGGTAGAGCAATAGCCTATGATGGTGTTAGGTCGGAAGCCCACTTCCAGTCTGAATTCTTCACCCTCCCGCCACTCTTTGCTGCAGTTGGGGTTGGGGGAGTCTTCTGATAAATATCCTCGGTAAAAACTAGATGAAGGAACAGCGTGTCTTACTGGTTTTGTTCCCAGAAAAACAAATTCAAAGAAGGCAATAAAAGGTAAACAGGTAATGCCTGTGCTGCCTGCCATCCCACGTCTAAGTCGATTGAATGTTTGTTATTCAAACCCACAGTCTCTTTTGATGTAAGAAATAAGAAAAGATGGAAATAAATTAGAGCTCTGGCTTAGTGCCGGAGTGGCCAACCAGAAACTGGAGATTTACATTAGAAGCATAAACAGCAAATTATATTTCAGGCTCACCAAAGACTACACGTGAATATGCCGATAACGTACAGTTTGAGATTACTTATAATGAGGTGGATTTCTAATATTAAAATTGGAGTTGTCTTATAGTTTATTAGCACAAACCAAAGGCAGACTGTTATTTCCAGCAATGATGCACTTTATCATTATCCACTCATGGCTTCGTCACCATGCTCAGGAATCAGATTGCACATTTCAATACATGGTATTCGAAAGCTAATTCTAAAATTTAGTGAAGGCCTGATCTAAATCAATTCATCTGCATTTTATCTTTATGAAGCTATAAGAATCTAAATTGATGAGAAATATCTTGCATTCAGTGTATTTAGATATAGTTTTCTGAATTTCCTGAAGTGATGTGATCTGCTTTTAATAAATTCACTTTTAGGTATATAACAAATGGAAATGAAATGTTCTTTTTAGTTTGGATTCTCAAATTCTTCTAAAGGGTGTATTACTTTGGTGAAACCCCAAACCAGTAGATTTTATTCGTCTACTGTTTTCTAGCATTCTTGCAAAGCTGGTTCCATCTGCAATATTATGTCTAAGGACGGGATTGGGGTGAAAAGTGGATACTAAGTTGTTCACATATTTAAGGTCCTAATTCTAGCTTTGTCTCTACTTGGATTAGCCCTTAGGATTGGTTAATCTATCAACTTTACCACAAAGTACAAATACAATTTCTTCCATCAACACCTTTGATGAACATAAAACTTCAAAGAAATCTTTGTCCCAAGTTTCATCTATATAGAAAGTGCTGGTATTTATAGGAAAGTAATTAGACTCAATGTGGGATTGATTCATTTCCGAGCCTGTGCACAGGGTAGAGGGGGAACTTTAGTCCCAGAAAAGAGCGGCCCTTGCTTAGTGGGGCCCATTCTGACCCTCCTCCCATTTTGTCTCAGTAGCCAGGAACTAGAATTCCCTACTCAGGTGTCCTCCACCTACTTTTAGGGTGTATACGCCTCTTCTGGGGTCCAAACTCCTGAAGGCAGGCAGCATAATGAGTGCACATCCTTGAGTGCAAGAGGTGGCAAAGGGTGAATATGTATGGATAGATTAGTGACTTGGGCCTGGGAGTATATGCTGGGGAATTCACACGCAAGTGAGAAGAGGCTCCTTGCAGTGAAACCCAGAGCTCAGGGATGGAAAAGAAGGGGCTAAGGGGTGGGAGAGAGAGTAGGGCTGCCTCAGGGCCAGGGTCCAGTACAGAACTCTGAGCAGTCTAAAAGAGTCTAAACCTATACCTGGGTTTCTGGTTGTTATGAAAGTATTTGTGTTAAAGCAGCAGAATGGAACGTAGTGTTATTTAACACTATGTTAGCTTGATGTATAACTTTTAAATATTTAGACATGTGGCCTATGGGCTTCCATTGGTACTTTTGTCCTGGCCCCTGCCTGGTGAGTCTGCCTGGAGATGAACACTGCATGAGGTGCCCTTGAGTCAAATGACTAAATGGGTCAAATCACTTACCCAGGTACAGGTTGGGAGAAGGCATACCGGTCACAGTTCAACAATTCCTATAGTAAATGCTCCACTTCACTTTTTCTCCAACCTGTGGCCTTATTGAATATAAGAACATTTGGATGGACTGGGGGCTGGGGGCAGCTGTGAGGAAACCCTGAAATCAGATCTTTTGTCCCATCATCTTCACTCTCCGCCATCAATAGTCCAGTATTATTGGGATGTAAGGACCCCATATTCTGAGATGGGATGCTCTGTGTTATACGGGAAATGGGTTGTTGCACTTCACCTGTTGTTAAATACTAAATAAAACACCTATCTAACAGTTTATCTGCTCAGAGGGTTACACAGAATACGTGGGAGCTTTGAACTACATGTTCTATATATTTGTTATGCATTGAATTCTATCTGTTTATGATCTGATGCAATTTAGAGCTTCAGCTTCTGAGCTAGAATTTCTTACCCACCATTTTGATTCCCAGTCTTTACCAATAAAGATGACAATGGTGACAGCAACTAAGCTGCATCTTAGAACGACCTGAATAACTAGGTAAAACTCTAGGATTTTTTTTTTTTTTTTAGAAAATCTAATAGGGCACCTTAATGGCATACAGGAATGAAAAACACAGGTAAAGAGCAACCCTAGAATGTGGATCCAAATATGTGGTTGTGAAATTTTCTTTCTTTGCCTCAGGAAATCAGGACTAGATTCTACTCAATTTTCTTTCCAAGAAATATCAAATGTCCACTTGGCATAAATATTCTGACAGTTCTGACCATTTCCATATGGAAGAATTTTTTACTTTTAACTATGTTTTCCCTTTTTTTACACTAAAAGTAGTTTTTTCCTTTAGTTACCTAAAACAGTTGCCAATAAATTCTCAGCGTAAACTGCACATAAACATAATATGGTGTCACAAAGAGTTAAGAATGCCAGTTTTCATACTTTGAAGTTTCACCAACAATCTTGGGAACATGGAGAATTTTTATTCTTTACAACACCTGGTAAGATGTGACTCACATATTATCATCTTCATTTTGCATCTGAAGAATCAAATAACTAAGAAACAGACATATCCCTTGTATAAATCATGTTATTGCGTTTAACTAGAAAAGAGAAAATAACATCTGTGAAAACTGTATATTAATATTGAAAAATGCAGTTATTTGAGATCTATTATGGCAGGAAAATTCTACCCCTAATACATTTTTAGAGTAGGTCCTGGAATATGTCTACCAAGAAGGCTTAAATGATTTTAGGGCGTGTTGTTTAGATTAATACAGTTGAGCATTTAACTATTGCTGGAATCCCCTCTCTGCCTTTTCCCATCACCCAAGAGCTCTTTTTAATTGACGATTGAATTAAAATGGCGTAGTAACATTTAAAATTATGTGATGTTTTTATTAACCTGAAATGATAGCTGGTAAAATGGGCCATTATTCTGCAAGACCTAATTATGTTAACACTAAAGATTTAGCTAGGCTGGCTGGAGCAAACTGCAACGAACTGGAAGTAAAAATAGTATCATTTTCTTAACCTAGTCTCGTTTTTTCAGAGGTGTCGCTTTTAACTATTATTTAATTAGTGAACTATGAAATCTATGGGGAAAAGAACCTGACTGGAAGAGAGAAAAAAAATAATTACTACCCCTCCTACATCTGTCTGAATAGACGCCGAAATTCCTGTGTGATGAGAATGTGTCGTTATGTTAAAGACACAGTGTACCATGGTGTGTATCCTCTAACCACCTTGCCCTGAGAGTACCACATTACAGCTTTGCTCTTACCGGGGGAAGTCATTCTAATCTAATCAAAGAAAGAAAATGGCAGAAAATCACACACCTGAAGTCCTGTTAAGAATAGGTGATTCTTTTTGCCCCAGACAGGCAAGAACATAATGTCATCTTTGTTTGTTTGTATTTCGCTCTGAAGGAGGGGTCGCTCCTGTAGGGGTATGATTTTCCCTCTACCCACGTGAAACGTGGCAAGAAAACATTCTCCAAGGAAATAGCATTTTGCTATTTACCAGTCGTGCCTACCCCATGAAGCCCTTAGTAATCGTTTTGGCTTTCATGGTGTGATAAACACCTAAAGGCAAGAGATTAGTGGCATCACTCTTCGTCTCTTTTTCTCTCCCTTTGGAAAAAAAAAAATGGGTCCAAATATAGAATAATGACATTTGCAAGAATCCTTCAGTTAGTTGATGCCTAATTATGAAGACTCCAGCTAAATATTTAGTTTATTAAATTAATAGTGTGACAAGTATTGGAGCAGCTTTACAGCCACTTAAACTTGTGTTTACATCCTGTGTGATTATAATTCATAATTGGGAAAGCAGTCAAAACTAAATGCATTCTGATCAATGGTTCCCATTCTGCAAATAGACCCAGCACAACACGTTACAGTGAGTGACTTAAAAGTGGGACTTCTGCATCTAGAGTTCCAGCTAGACTTGGGAAAGACAGTGGAGGGTTTCCAGCACTGAAGTGCTTTAACTTAGGTGTGAGATTTTCTGTATAAGTGATTTTTTTTTTCTCGGCAGAGGGTCTATTATACTCTCTCTTATTTTTAATTTATAAAAGGCCTGAAAATATAAGGATGACTGCACTAAAACCTCAGGTTAAGATTTACCCTAACTATGGAAGGTTTTTTTAAAATAATAAACTGTTGAAAGAGGATGAGTGAAAATAACACGTTGGTACTTGAAAGCATGTATTTTCCAGCAATTGGCTCTTTTTTCATCTCTTACTGACCTTATCTCTCCTGAGCTGCTAAGGGCATCTATATTCTCTTTTGTAGATATATATTTTAACATGTTCATGTTTGTCCTGGAAGCCACATGAAGTAAAAGTGAAAATAACCTAGGTCAGGAGTGTAGTGTGAGTGGCAAATGATGAAAATGTCTCGGCAACTCTGCTATATTTCTCAAGGCAGCATGTAGTGTCAATGGACACTCACTTCCTCTGGGTCCCTGGGTCAACCTTCCTTTAGGCTTTGAAGAATATTGGTTCCAATAAAGAGTCCCAAATAAAGCTCTTGGGAGAATCTGAATAATATAAATATCTGCATTAATATGTTGGTAATAAAAGCCTCATACCGCATAATCAGTTCCAATTAAATGATAACTAAACTCTGGAAATTGGATATATATCATTTTTCATTCAATCTGAATATGTACATATTTCTATGTAAATTCTCACTTTAAGGCACGCAACGTATTTTCATTTACAATCACATACCTGTATTATTGAGTAAGTGAGGGCTACCTCTAACCAAAGGCAGGTGCCACTAGGTTGATTTGAGACTTGCCTATTCGAAGATGTTGCCACTGAGACTTGAATCCCTCTGCATTAGTCAGTTTCTGTCACCTGAAATATGAGCGCACTCTGAAACAGTCAGAAATAATGTGGGTTCTGATGCTGTTCTCAGGGCTGTGAGAAGCACAACCACTCTGACTTCTCTGTTGCAGACATTTTACTAGAAAGGGCTCAAACTTGTACACACTTGTACATTTCTAAAAAGTAAAATATGTGTGACACTGGAACACACTGAGATTGAATGGCACAAACTTATTTTCCTTTTGGCTGGTTTGTTTCATTTTTATGGTGACTCTCACTACAAGCATCAGATCAGGAGCAAAGGTCTTTCTAATTGTCTGTATGGTTCCCTGAGTTGTGAGTACTATTCTCTCTGTTCTGTTTGGGGGCCCTGATTTACATTCCCACCCTGTGCCCTAGACCTGTGCTATCCAAATCGGGAGCTACTAGCCACCTATGGCTTTTGAGCACTTGAATGTGGTTAGTCCAAACTAACATGTCCTGTGAACATAAGATACTCACTGGATTTCAAAGAGTACAAAACAAATGAGAAAAGAATGTGAATTATCTCTTTAATCATTTTCATATTGATTACATGTTGGAATGATAATATTTTGGACACACTGTGTTAAATAAAATATATTATTAGAATTGATATTAACTGTTTCTTTTTCCTTTCTAACGTGGCTACCAGAGATACTTTAACCACATAAATGGCTCACATTATATTTTTATTGGACAGCACTGCTCCAACCACCTAATTTTTCCATCTCTAAAATAGGGCTAATAGTATTCACTCTCCAGAGTTCATGTGAAAATCTAAGTGAGCTAATGAACGTGAAATTATTGGCAAATTGTAAAGTGTAGGAAGTGTCTAAGAGTGTTGATGACCATGATGGTGATAATCATGATGATATTTTCAAGCTCTAGTTCCACCTTTCCAGATTTCTCTGGAAATTTTCAGCCAGAGGTCTCACCAAAACTTTCTCTAAAAGTGCTCCAGGGCAATGAATGCAAGGTTTTAAAAGTTTTGAATGTGACATATGACCTGAACAAGAAGTTTACATTTGTAACAATATCAACAAAGAGAATACTAATGGTAGTAAAAAATCATAGTAATAGCAACCACACAGCTAATCTTTGATGAAAGCCTTGAACCAGGAACTGTGTTAAGTATTTTTACAATCTTTATTCTAAATAATGCACTGCGTTTCTATTAGTGCAGTTTATGAGCATATTGCTGACTCATTTTCTTTCTGCACACTTAATTGTTTTTAAGTTCTGTATGTAGACAATGAATGAAAGATGGCAAAATGTGACTTAGCAACAGCAACTCAGGGGACAAAGGCAAAATGTGAGTCAACAATATGTGCATAAACTTGCATAACAGAGTTCTAGCATCATAATGTGCACGGTGTTAGGATTTCTATATAGGCATTCTTCATTTTACTGCGCTTCACTCCATTTCTCTTTGCAGGTAGTGAATTTTTTACAAACTGGAGGTTTATGGCAACCCTGAGTCAAGCAAGTCCATCAATGCTGTTTTTCCAACAGCATTTGCTCACTTCGTGTCTCTGTATCCAATGTCGGTAATTCTTGCAATATTTCCAATTTTTTCATTATGATTATATGTGTTATGGTGATCTGTGATCAGTGATCTTTGATGTTACTATTTCAGAAAAATTACAACTCACAGAAGGCTCAGATGATGGTTAGCGTTTTTTAGCAATAAAATATTTTTAATTAAGGTATGTACATTGTTTTTTTAGACATAATGCTATTGCACACTTAATAGACTACAGTGTAGTGTAAACATAACTTTTATATAGACTGGGAAACCAAAAACTTTGTGTGACACTTTATTGTGATATTCGCTTTATTGCGATGGTCTGGAACCAAACCCGCAAGGTACCCAAGGTATGCCTTGTAGTTGGATTCAAGTGTTGACCCTCTCGTTAATTTAAATTCTGTCTGCTTAAAGGATGGTTTTCATGAGATAACACTTTTGTTATCTCACTGCTCCATTCATAACCTCTTGAGATAAACTGCTCACTCCATAGCCTTGAACTCAAACCCCACCTTCATATTGTCCTCAGTGCACCTCTCTAATCCATGAAGTCTGAAAATGCCCTGCGCATTATCATCCTCTTGACATGTTTAGGTCTTTTTAGAAACCTGGAATTCCTTTCAACATTCTTCACCCATAAAAATCCTACCCCAAGTCAAGTTCCTCCTCTCCAAGAAGCCTTGTCAATCAGCCTCACTACTTCTACTCATGCTTAACGATCTGACTCACCACTTAGCTCTTGTTACATGCGATTTATACTGATTTACTTGTTATCTCTCCTAATAGATTATCATTGTTAATACTAACGTTACACAAATAGACACACACACACACACACACACACGGGATCTTGCTTATAACAGGGCTCCGTACATTTGTTCACAAATATTTATTGAGCACGTATTCTGTGCCTGGCACTGATCTAGATGATTGAAGCAACAGAGTCTAATACAAATTTGAGTGTGTGTCCCTCTCATTATATTTATTTTTCTATTTTTATCATTATTTTTTAAATTTTTATTTATTTATTTATTTATGGCTGTGTTGGGTCTTCATTTCTGTGCGAGGGCTTTCTCTAGTTGCAGCAAGTGGGGGCCACTCTTCGTTGCGGTGCGCGGGCCTCTCATTATCGCCGCCTCTCTTGTTGCGGAGCACAGGCTCCTGACGTGCGGGCTCAGTAATTGTGGCTCACGGGCCTAGTTGCTCTGCGGCATGTGGGATCTTCCCAGACCAGGGCTCGAACCCGTGTCCTCTGCATTGGCAGGCAGATTCTCAACCACTGCGCCACCAGGGAAGCCCCCTCTCATTATATTTAAATAGTGCAATTTAAGTAAATTACTATATTAAATAATATAAAATAAACAATTTCTGAAGAGAAAATGTGTATACATTAGATTTACAGATTGAATATCATTTTAAATACTTTAGGGGAGTATTCCTAATTAAAACCTGTAGTGTATGCTTCTTAAAAAGCAAGCAGTCCTTTATAATATCATCAATGTATCCCAGTTTACCTTTTCTAATTTCAGATTTTGATATACATTGCTTTTTCTTAAAATAGAAACATCTGTATTCCTCATTCTTTGTCGTACTTTGCCCTTGAGCAAATCGTTCTCGACTTGAGTGTGCATCAGAATCATCTGGAGGGCTTTAGTAAAACCGTGTGCTAGAGCTAACTCCTGAGTTCTGACTCAGTGGTTCTGAGGTGAAGCCCAAAGGTTTGATTTGTTACAAGTTCCCAGGTAAGTTTGATGCTGCTGGTCAAGACATCAACCTTTGAGAAACATTGCTTTAAGCTAATTAAAAACCTCACGGCAATTTCCTGAGAAACTCACAGGGCTTAACCTAACCCCTTCCTTGAGACTCAGTGACCTAACATTAAAATGGGTATCATGATTTTTACCCCACAGGCTTGTGATGAGAATTAAATGAGATAATGTACATGAAACTGTCTTATCTGAGGTTCACATTCAGGAAATGTGATTTGAAACCACATACTTTCAATTTAGCCATAAAATAAGGCAAAGGCATTTATATCACTAGATTCGCTCACTCCAGCAATTCAAGCTATCTATTAGAAATTCTGGTCTCTAAATTCAACTGATTTCACCTACAAAATTATAAAATAATAGAATCCTATGGTCGACAAAGACCTTAGAGATTTTCTGGAAGGAGCAGTTAAATGTTTTGGACCAGGTAAATTGTCAAAATTTTTTGTTTACTTTCTTGATTCAATAAAGCGATCAAAACAATTGAACTGGTTGCATGCATCATTCCTCAACTTGAATATTTGGTTCTTCCTAAATTGAATTATTTGACCAAAACAAGCTCCATCCAGACTAAAAGAAAAAAAAAAAATTCTCATTTTTCTTGTCAGCTCATGGTTGTAGCTTCCACACGGAAACTCTGCGGCCCTGTGAGATCACACTTAATTAAAGCCCAGTTCCTTCTGACTCCAGCTTGCCCTCTAACTCACTCTGTGGCCTCGCTCTGTGATGTTTCTCTACCCACTAGAAGGGCTCAGGGGGCTATTAATGCAAGGAATCAATGATCAAAAATTAATTTTGAAGCCTATGTTAAAAGCCCATTAACAGTGCAGCTTGCCTAACCACGAGTTTGAGCAGCAGAGCCGAGATCTTCCAAAGGATTTGAGAGCAAAATTTTGCAGATAGAATGTATCTTGAGAATAATGATGCATGTCACTAATAACCTAGTGCTAAGTTATAAGCCTAAATTGGAGACTTTACAGAGGAATACACAGCCTCTGTAATTTCCAGTTTGGTGTAATAATATGGAAATGGCTTTTGATGCGGGGATTGGATCAGCCTAAATGAGCTGGAATTGATAGCTGCCTGTAATACCAGGGGCAGGAGAGAGTGATCACGTCTGTGTCCTTGCTGACTTATCTAGGGCTCTCCAGACGTGACAGTTTTAAGGAGTGAGACTTTAAATGTGTTATGGAAACGCACTACAATATCCTTCAGCACAGAGCAAGGTACTTCTAAAATTGCCTCAACAAGAATACAGAATGGGGAGGCTCCTTTCCAGGAAGGGAAAAGGGCTTTTGTTCCCTGTAAAAAGTAAAAGGAGATGGTAAATTCAGAAAAAATGTGATGGAGGTGTTCTGAGGGCACAGGGAATTAACTCTTCCTCTAGGAGACCCACAAGCCCAGTACACCCGCTCTGTCCCCTTGAAGTGATAGCATTCCAAAAGGCGGACACCTGCACCCTTTTGGGGGGCAACATAAGGGACACTCAAGGGCAAGACAGTTACACTCATGATTAACATGTTAAAACAGCAAAATTCAAAGCCTGTGGTGACATAGGAAATAAGGAGCTTCTTTAGTTTCTGTATAATCGATAACATCTAAAGTATTACCTAACAGTTTCACTAAGAAGTTGTCACGGCATGGATAAATCAGCAGGATTTGTGGAACAGTGGCAATTTTAGATTAGCCCAAATGGAATCAAACTTGATGAGGTCTTTACAAGGCACATAAGACTTCCTATTATTTGTTTGCTTCAGCCTCATCTTCTTGCCAACCTGTGCTCCAGCTGAGTACGGTGATGGCAATTCCCTGAAGGCACCAGACTCGGATGTCCCATGCACCTTTGCACTTGTCGCCCCTTCCATCTGATGGGCGCCTCTCCATTGTGTCCATCTAGTGAGCTCATCCCTTAAGACCCAGTGGAGCTGCCTCCTGTTTCATGTCCCATTCCAGTTATTTGCTGTGTACCAACCACCCAAAAACTTATTGGGATAAAACAAGACCAGAAAGGATGGTTTGTCCCTCCTCCACAATGTCTGGTATCTCAGTTGGGAGTGACTCAAATGTTGGAAGACTGTCAGCTGGGACTGGGAGATCCACTGAAAGATCTGGCATGTTTTCAGGGTGGTTGAATGCCAAGCTCAGCTGGGATCATCAACCAGACTACCTACACATGACCCCACTGACATACCAGCCACAGGGTTGTCAGGTGTCTTATATAGAGGCTCAGTATTCCAGCAAACAATATGGAAGCCAGAGGCCTTTTAAGACCCAGCTTCAGAACACATATAATATTACTTTTTTTCACATTCTATCACTCAACACAGTCACAAGATTCAAGAGGAGGGGACAGACTCTGCTTCTCATTGGGAGAAATGTCAAAGAATTGAGGACCTTTTTTCTTCTCTGATCCTCCCAAATAGGGTGGTACTTTCTCCTTTACCCACCCCTGTACCATGGGATCTCTATCAACACCTGCTTCTGGCTGTACTGTGTGGCTGTTTAGTCCACTGGCTTCCACACTAGACCCTGATATGCTAGCAGCATCGTATTTGCAAGGCCTGGCAAAACTCACATAAGACATTGGACAGAAAGTGCTTAATGAGCACTTCTCAAATGGAGGGTCTGTTTTACGTTTAGATTCCAAACAAAAACTCTTCCACCAAGGGGTGTGTAACCCCTGCCCCAAGCGCAGCCCCACTGTGCTGTGTGGAGGAGCAGTGTTTGTGAGCAGAGGGCATGGTGGCCAGGAGAATGTAGGTTCAGACTTCTCAGCGAGAGGGACCGCCAGAGGCCACAGCCCACGACCTTTTTAGGGCGAGTTATCAAAGGCAAATGCCCGTAATGATCAAACACCCACCAAGGCTGTCAAAGGCACAATCTTGCTGTCATTCTCCTCTGCCATTGCCATCTCAACCTTCCCCTGGAATCCAGCCTCACGTGTCCAATGGCCTATGGGACATCTACCTGGGTGTCTAATAGATGTGCTCTACCAGCATGTCTAAAATACCAAACTCTCATGTGCCCACCTCCTGCAACCCCCATCTCCTCCTCCTCAGCTTTCCCATCTCAGGTCGTGGTACCTCCTTCCCCAACCCCGTTTCTCAGACCCCAAGCTTCTGATCTTCTCATTCTATCGTACCCCCAGTCAGCAAGCCCTTCCAGCTCCACCTTCAAGTTCCATTCCAAACTCAGCACCCATCCCGCCTGGTCTACTGCAACAGTGTCCTTACTGGTTTCCTTTCTTCCAGGCTCACCTCTCTTCAGATCTCCTCTCAGCAGGCAGAGTGACCCTTTAAATGAGGAAATATGGCCGTGTTCCTCCTCAGCTCAAACCCACCAAGAGCATCTCCTCACACGGAAAGTCCAAAGGGATTACTAAGACTCACAAAGCCCTACATGCATAGCCCTCAGCTACATCTCTGCCCTAACTTCCCACCACACCACCCCTCACTCTTCCCACTTCACACGCACTCCACCTTTCCTGCAAGCATACTCCGAATCAAACCTCTGCACTTGTTGCTTCCTCTTCCTGGAATCTTCTTCCCTAGATATTCTTCATAATTCATTCAGGACTTGGCTCAAATGTCTCCTTGTTGGAGAGGCCCCTCTTCCTCACCAGTCACTTTTTTTTTTTTTTTTCTTTGATGTGGACCAATTTTAAAGTCTCCATTGAATTTGTTACAATGTTGCTTCTGCTCTATGTTTTGGTTCCTTGGCCGCAAGTCATGTGGGATCCCAGCCCCCCCGACCAGGGATCGAACCTGTACCCCCTGCATTGGAAACCAAAGTCTTAACCACTGGACCACCAGGGAAGTACCAGCAGTCACCTTCTATTCCTTCATCCAGCTTTATTTGCCTTCTTACCGCTTATCACTACTGACGTTATATTTACTATTTGTTTGTTTGTTGTCTATCTCCTTCCATGAGAATGGCTGCTGTGTTTACTGCTGCATTCCAAGCGTTCAGAACAGTGTCTGGCATTATAGATGACACTAAATAAATATCTGTGGGATTAATGAAGGAATTAATGAATGCTCCTGGAAGAAAGGATCACAGTGCTCTTGCCTTAGGACCCCTCTCATCTGTGCTCCAAGTGACCACTAACAATCTAAAAGTATTTTGGTTCAAGAAATGAAAAGGAAATGCCACCCCTGAATGAAACTGTGGGATGCTTTTGTTTTTGTTTTGTTTTCTTCCTTTACAACAAAAACAGTTTTGTCTCTATATTCCCAGTACCTAACAGTGTCTGGAACTAACAGTACTTGATAAGTGTTCTCTGAACTCAGGCTCAGTAGACTAGAAGTACACAAGATGCCTTGATGACTTACCATGTGTAAAAATTAACCGGTGAAATGGTAGCCCCAATTTAATTCTGCAAATACTTCACTGACACCAAGTATGTATCAAGCATAGTGCCCCAGGCACCGTGTTTCTCCCCTCTCTGCTCCGTGGCTCATTTGAGGGTTTGGAAGCAAGGAGAAGGTGGTCCTCACTGCTAACCAGCTAGCTCCAGAGAAGAGTGTACCTGGATCCTCTTACCTTCGTTAGCACAGCCTCTCTCCCGGCACAGGCTAGAGCGATGTGGATGGTCACTCCATGCTGGCATCTCTCCCTGAATTTCAGGGAGATGAGAAATAGTGCTGTCTTTACTCTGTGCTTACATATATAGTATAACTTTTAAGGAAATTAATGCTTGAGTTTGGACAAAAGCCCTTAATTTACATTTGACATTTCCTGTCTTCGGATGTTAACATTCAGTCACTCAGGTGGCGTGATCGTTCAGTAGGTCCCAAGATACTGTGCTTTCTGCGTTGCTTTTTGCCAGAATGGCCCTCTTGCGATGGGTGCTAAATAAGGACAAAGTGAGACGGGGATGCTGGTTTGTGTTTGTAAAACTTCTTTCAGCCCAGGCTTTCCAAGCATGGTACAAACATTAAGAGAAATTATTATCCCCACTTGACATAAAGAGGAGAAATGTTTGATTTCTTTAGTAATAGCCTCTTATAACAGTTTCCAAATGTAATTACATTGGTTGGAAATGCCAACTTGTGCAATGAAATTATCAGCACATTATGTGAAACAAATAAAGGGAAACAATACTTCCTAGGACATATCACATACAAGAGGAGTCTCCTCTAGATCCTGACTCCCAGTCTAACTGGGGGTAAAACACCAGCATCGCCATAATGAAGAAATCTGATTCATCTTTTTAGGTCATGGTCGAATGTTCTAGCATTATCATTTGAACATTATTATTTGGACCCTGACTAAACCTTGCTGTGCCTCAGTTTCTTCACTGCTAAATGGGTTTAATAATTCTACTTCACACTGTTATCATAGGAATTGAATGTATCACTACAGATTCCATTATGGAGGTGCTATTCAATCAGGAGAAACAGAACCAAAGAAATGACCATGGAAAGGTTTCCAATACTACCTTAATTTCCCAATTATAGGCAGAGTTCAACATTCTAAGTAAAATACAGTCATAAGCAATGACACCTGGGTCCCTTTGCTTTCCAAGCCTTCCCTTCTTTTTCTCAAGACCTCTTTCTCCTTGGTATAGCTGCCTACAGGTAAGACCAACTCACAGTCTCTAGATGATATTCCATCCCTGACCTACTCCTGTCTCTATGAGATGGGAAATTGTTCTCTGAAGACAGAAATGTGCTTAAGTACATATACACATTCTCATCCCCTTTGGCAATAAAGCCTTAAGGAAAAAAAAATGTGTTTTTCAAGATGTGGCCATAAAACTATCTGGCAGGACCTTATACTCTCAGGGCCAAAAGAAAAAAAAAATAGCACAAAAAGGGAAATTTCAACCAATGTTACAGAACCACAGCAGTAAAGAAGCTGTTTCCGGAACAACATAATTGCTGAGCCACGTGACCTTTGCTGCCGCATGACCTTTGCTGCCACGTGAAGAGCGAGGAAATTCTCTAAATTAAATCGGTCAGAATGGTGAACCCGAGAGGTGCCTCCTGACTGAGACCTCCGGCGGCAGGGCAGAGGGCCAGGCTGGGAAATCAAGCAGAATTGAAGTTCCCCTGAGAGAGCAGCAAAGAGCCAAATGGTAGGTGTTTATAAGTTTTGCCAAGTCTCCTCTTGCTGACAGACTGTTGCTTCTCAATTGAGTATTCCACTTCTGTTCTATGCTTCTGTTTCTTTGTCATGGCCTTGCAAATACCATAATGTAATCACAGCTTGTTTCCGTCCTCTGAACCTGTACCAGAAGGTAACTCCCAGCTATGTGTGTGTGTTGGGATTAAAGACAAAACAGGCTCATAGCCTCATGATACTCAGATGCACTTCTTTTGAAACAAGGTATTTGGGCTGAGCAGATCTGGGCTTCAGATGTACCTGGGAAGAAGAATAGGTGATGTCTCCCTGACCTTATTTACATATGGCCGGGCTGGAGCTCAGGTGCTGTTCATTAATGGTGTTAAGAGGCACCTTCCTCCACTCAGCCAGGAATGTTTAGGGCTCAGGTGCTAACAAGGAGTGGGGTAAGGCAATGTCCTCCATCCTTGTCCCTCCCCACCCCCATGTACCAATTTGAGTCTCCAATTGATTAGAATGCTAACTTGGAATGGATCACACCCAAAATCGTATTCCAAGAAAGGGCATAAGGGTCCATGGGAGGAAAATGACTTTGGAGTCAGTGTCACAGCCTAAGATGCAGGGGAGAGGTTTAGAGTCCAGTCCAGTCAACCTCCTGCCATGGGGGGGGTGCCTTGGGGAAATGGCTCTGGGTATAGTCAGAGTTCCAACAGGAAACAGACGGCACGCTCTAGCCGGGGCAGTTGAGGAGAATTTAATGAGGGGCCTATGTTCACAGATGTGAGCTAAGAGAAAAGGAGTGGTGAGGTATCTGGGTTTGGGGAAGAAGCTACCACCCCTGGGCCAGAAGGGCAAAGGTAGTGAGCCATCCCCAGAACCTGGAGAGACTGGTGGCTTCGGGAGAGGTGTGGGCTCCCATAGAGGAACCAGCCTCTGCCAACCTGCATCCTGCAGGAGGGGATCCTGGGGGAAAAATCCAGTTCTTCTCTGCCCTTGAGTCTCTGTCAGTGAGAAACTCTGTCAGTGGCCAAACTCAATAGGGATCAAGAGGGCAAAGGAGTCTATGTGATCCATGAAGGATTACCCAAGGCAGAAAGAAAGCAGAAAAGAGTGGTGGGTGGGTCTGTAGGTGCACATGGAGAACATGCAACATCATTCTTCTTGCTCCCCAAGGTCCTGGCCAATTGGGGAAATCTGAGACTCTTCATGGAAGTCAAACCAAGTGACTTAATTAGGCTTATCTCTGAGACACTGTCAAGGCCTGTTCTGTCTTGGTTGGCAGCACCCCAGAATGTTGACAAGTTTATGGTTCTACCAATAGCAACTAGGACATTTTGCAACACGGTAACCAGTGCAGAGGTGGGTGGTGAAAACTATGGCCAGCAGGAGTGGGTGATCCTGCTGCAGTGGCCCCTCTGCAGGATGACTGGAGGCCAGCAGTTTCTGAGCCCGGCCTCAAAGGACACATGCAAACTCCCAGTTCCCCAAAACGGATATCCGTAGAGCAATGACCAGAACTGACATGTAAGCACCCTAGGGGAACCTCAAAGATTCTGGAGGCGTGGGAATAGGGCTCAGCAAACTTTTCTGTAAAGAGTCATATGGTAATATTTTAGGCTTTGTGAGCTATATGTTTTCTGTTGTAACTATTCAATTCTCTCATGGTAGCACAAAAACAGCTACAGTACAGCTACAGACAAGTAAACAAATGAACGTGGCTGTGTTCCAATAAAACTTTACAAAAATAGGTGGCGGGCTAGATCTGACCTTCAAGTAGTAGTTTGCAGACTACTGGCTTAGAACATTGAGATTTAGGGGGTTCATATAATCCTGACCTCATTTGTACCTGCAAGATGGTGAGGCTGGGGTCGTATCTGTTTTATGTATTGACATATCTGATTTCTATTAGGTCGTAAGCCACATGAAAACAGGAGCCGTGTCTTATCGTTCTGGGCATCCTTAATATCCAGAATGACACAAATGAATGAATGAATGAATGGATATCCACAAAAGGGTTACTATAATTTGTAGTTCCATTGCAGTTCTTGTTAAGTTAAACCTCCTGCCTCATTCATATATTAAAATATTGAATGGTCAGAAGATAGGTAGAGAAAAAAAACTCTGTATGGGTCCTAAATCTCTCTTAAAATTGAGACAGTTTCATGTGCTGACTGGTGCTGCTTTACTTTAATGAAAGTGGAATAGGTTAGCTCAGACAAACAACTGTTGACAGTAGAAAAGTAAACAGGATCCTAATTAATGTCTTTGCTAATGATACTCCCTGGATGGGTGTTTAACCATGACACATGAATTAGGTGTTTATTCCTAACATATGCTCAACTTACGGGGTTGGGTATTTGGTGCTTTGTTTATCACACATGGCCTTCAAAAACTCCAGAAAAAAAAATCCTTGCAACTCTGTGTTTTTTAATTTTTATTGGAGTATAGTTGATTTACAATTTTGTATTAGTTTCAGGTGTACAGCAAAGTGAATCAGCAACTCTCTTTTTATGATCTTGTATAAGTTCCCTTTCTATTTTCCCTTCCTCCCACCCCAGGGTATTTATGGTGCACCTGCTATCATTAGTGGTCTCATAAAAGATAACTTTGGAACTGCCTGTGAGACACTAGTCTTAGCATCCCAACCACTAGTGCAGATCCAGGACTATATAAACCGATTTGCAGTGAGGTGGAAAGAGCTGGAGAGGAGAATAGCAAATAGCTTATGTAGTATAAGGTTTCACCACCACCCTCCTTCCCAAGTGAAAAGCAAAAGCACATATGCTTTCCACGTAGTCTGAGTCTTCTTTGTGATGAATGGAATACAGCCAACAAAGAAATGGAAGAGTGCTTTTGCTTTTTACTTAAACAGTAGTTTGAATCATTTGACCATAAAATCTTGAAATAAGGGAGTTCTTAGCTTTCCCACAGCAGAAACAAACTTTTGGGGATGGTGGAGTTTAGGGAGCCCAAAGACTCTAGTAAATGTGTTTCGACATGAGTGGTTGGAAATATCTATGATCAAGCATCAAGAAAGAGATATAACCTTCTAGGTCATTGAATTCATTCAATAAATATTTATTGTGCATTCACCAAGCACCCAGCAGAGATGAATCCATATCTGGATGCTGGTACTTCATCCAGTCCTTTGTTGAGCCTACCTACAAACTGTTTTGCAAGCTTCTTAGAAGGTGTGTATTTGATATTTGTTTGATAGTCATCACAGAATCAGAAACAAGTTCCCTGGACACTGACACTCTTGTGTCTGTGTTTGTGCCATGTTTTGCCATGCCTTGCCTTGACATAACTAGCCAAGGGAAGGCAAAAAAGAAAAATTGTAGTTTATTGACAGGCAATTGATAAAGTATTGTTCTCATTTTTTGTTGAAAACAAAAAAATTTTGTAGTTTATTTCAATCTAAGTAAAATGTGAATTTCATCTTTTTATTTTTTAAAAGGGCAATATTTAATTCTTCATAAAACCTGTGGTCCAAGTATTCCTATTTTGCTAAATTATAAAATGACTTTCTGTTCTCCCACCTTTTCCTGCTGAGACCTGGCACTACCTAGATCTTGCCTTCTGCCCTTGCAACCCCTGGTGTATGTCTATTACTCAGAGCACCAAGTGGAGGTCAACAAGTTACTGAAAAAGGCCAGACAAATAAAAGAAATTCTTACTGCTTCTCAGTGAGTGTTGGCCTGAAAGCACAGTGATTCATTTTACACTGGGGGGACAAGTTATTGTATGTCAGCCTATGTATGGCAATACATACAGTAAATGAGCCAGACTAATAGCAATATTAAATTGTTTAGGTGCAAATATATTTAAAACTCTATGAAATAAAAAAGGTACCATCCTCATTCTTCTGCTAAAATTAATTCTTATGAATAGTATGACACGAACACAGACCATGAAAAATACTGGAATTTTTGATCAAATAACTAACGTAACTAGAGTTGATTGGTGGCAGATAGTTACATATTGAAAGGCAAACTTAAATCAACTACTTTCATGCTGTTTCTGGATTTCTCATTTACTTTGAAAAATAATTGTTTGGTTCTAAAGGAGCTCTAAGTGTAAATAGTAGAAGACATACTCAGCTGTGGGTGCTGAACCATCAATGAACAGCATTATTGAACCATCAATGAACGCCATTATTGATACCATCAGCTGTGAATTAAAAGCTCTTTTAGTAAGAAAACAGGCATATTTTCAATTCAGATTGACATTATTCAAGGTACAGACACAACCGACATCCCTTCAGTAATACTGTACTAAGATATATCACAGGATCTGAGAAAGTGTCTGATACTTAAAGGAAGCATTAAGTCAAACACTGGGAAAAATACATTCCAACTGCCACAGATGTTCTCAGCAAAAGTGTGTAGGATGTTCAGCTGATGGAAAATTCAACATAAAAGGACTAGTTGATGAATTATGTTCTTAAAAAAAAATTACCCAGGTTTCTGTGTAGTGTGATTCTTTGTTTTGAATTTGCTAATTGGAGATAAGATACAAATGCCAGTCCTCGTTCAGCTGTTATATCCCTCTGGGTCATCTTTAAGAGAATCATGTGGGAGAGAAGGGGTTTTTAGATGCCATTTAAAACTCTCTTTAGGGAAATGAGGCAGTGGGCTAAAGATATGGATTTGACAAAAGTGTTTGAGAATTAGAGAGCTCAAAATCTGATCCTGTGATTGCATGAGAGCATTCTAGTTTGAGTGTGATAGTAATAGAAATATTGAATAATGTAGTCACACAGCACAAAAATTGTTTGATTTAGGTAGCAGGTTAAGACACTAAAATAGAGACCAGAACTCAGATGATCAGTCAAGGGGCAAAGATTGCACAAGCAAACTCAGCACGTGGAATGTGATTCCTACTTGTCAAAGAAAATGCCAAACCCTAAATTAGAAGCATCAGGAACTGAAAGAATGTTGGTTATATATCACCTCCAGCCCTCTTACCCTAGATCCATTATTTTGCAGATAGAGAGACCAAGGTCCAAAGAAGAAAAGTGATTCCTCTGGTCATATTTTTGTATTCATTCATTCATTCACTCAATAAGTATTTAATCAACATCTATGATGAGCCAGGAGCCATGCTAAATAGTAGGCAGCAGTAGATCTGTTACTGAACAAAACTTGGGTCCACCTGCCTGCACACAGTAAAGCCAATCTACTGACACCAGGTCGTGGTGAAGGAAAGTGCAGCTTTTATTGCAGGGCACCAAACAAGGAGTACAGGCAGCTAGTGCTCAAAAGGCTTAAACTTCTTGATGACTTTCAGGGAAAGGTTTTTAAAGACAGGGTGAGGAAGAGGGTTGTGGGGTGTGTGATCAGCTCATGGACATTCTTCTGATGGTTTGGTGGTGACGTAATCAGGAGTCAACATTATGAGCCTTCTGAGGTCTATGTGCTTGTGGGTAGCATATAGTTAACTTCTTCCACCTGGTGGGGGTTTCAGTTACTGCAAAACAGCTCAAAGGACATGGCTCAAGATATTATCTATAGCCCTTGAGGAGAAACTAAATGTCCTTGACTTTGTTTAATTGCTAATCTATTATTATTTTGTCTTGCTTGACTATTTTCCTCTCTTTCTGCATTTTCTCACTTCTCTGATTAAATTTATTCTTTGGAACTCAGGGAAGGCCATGGAGACTAAAGTTTTCTTCATGCAAAAGGCAGGTGGAGGACATGGGGGGATCTGTCCCAGGAAGACCCCATGGGGTCCTGCTTGGTTACAGATCCAGCTTTGTGAATCCTGAAGCTTATATAGTTTTGAGAAAATAATGTAACTAATACAAATTGTAAATCAACTATACTCCAATAAAAATTTTTTTAAAAGGAAAAGAATGTAAAATTAAGTCAGAAAGTAGGTACTCATGTAGAATAATAGAAAAACACAAATGAAAAAAAAAGTTAAAGCCAACAATCAATCATCACAAGCATCACAAAATCCAGAAAAATAGAAAAACATTTTTATTAATTGCCTAGCACACTTTTTTCTTTTTTTAAATTTTTATTTTATATTGGAGTATAGTTGATTAACAATGTTGTGTTAGCTATCACACTTTTATAATATCTTTTCCTGACAATTTTGGCTGCATATTCATTGATCACCTTTTCAATGACAATAATTTTTTATTATTTTCTATAGACAGAAAGGAGAAATATTTTATTCTTTCCTTCGACATCATTGACCAAAGTTTGTTTCTGATAATTGGCAATTTGGAATGATTTTTTCTGCTTTACAACTCATTATTGGTTATATAATATAAAATTTCAGAATTGCCATCAAATTGGGGAAAACATTCATCAAGGAGAGAACTTCTCATTTGATTTGGTTCCAGCAAAGAGAACAAAACCCTCTATGACTTTATACAACCAGTGATTGGAAGAATTTTTCATAGACTAACTTCTGGCACCATATAGTTCAAACCTTGTTTCTCTTCTACTACCCCCTTACTCCTCTGCTTGAAGCTGTAGAAACACACTCATTTCAAAGCACAACCTCTGGTCCTTCATCGTTATATCCCAACCCCAAATGAGTGAGCTCAGAAGACAGTAGGATCCTATCTGGAAGCCGTTCTTAGACTGGATCAGCAAGCAATAACTTAATGATACAAAAAAGTGAATGTGAACCACGTAAATATCTCTCATTAAACCAAAATTAAATATATATGCAACTCAGCTCTCCCTTAGTTGAATTCAAAAATCACTGCTGGACCTACTAGAGAATGGGCTTGAGGACACAGGGAGGGGAAAGGGTAAGCTGGGACAAAGTGAGAGAGTGGCATGGACATATATACACTACCAAATGTAAAACCGATAGCTAGTGGGAAGCAGCCGCATAGCACAGGGAGATCAGCTCAGTGCTTTGTGACCACCTAAAGGGGTGGGATAGGGAAGGTGGGAGGGAGGGAGACACAAGAGGGAAGAGATATGGGGATATATGTATATGTATAGCTGATTCACTTTGTTATAAAGCAGAAACTAACACACCATTGTAGAGCAATTATACTCCAATAAAGACGTTAAAAAAAAAAAATCACTGCTGGTCACATCAACACTTCTCAACATGAGGAAAGTGTCACGGAGGGGAAGTCAGTGGGGAAAGACCTGTAAGTTTAACTGATTGTGTTTGAAATATTTTACTTATGCAAAGTTTACCAAAAATAAATGGCCATGTGAACTTTTGTTAAAGACCCGACAAGTAAAGGGACAATGCAAGTTGGGAACCTGAAGCCTAAACCACACTAGCTCTATGGTAAACACACCTCAGGTGGTAGTGATTCAATAATGAACATCAAGAAGCCATTTGAAAACCATCTAGTGGCTCTCAGTCTAAACCAGTAAATTGGCAATTACCACACAATGTGTTATTTGCTGACATGGAGAATAAGCATGTGGTCTACTTGTAAAAACACTAGAAAACATATCTGTCCCTCAGACCTGTCAGGGAACAAGGGAAACTGGTTATAATTGAAAGTACAACCCAGTCCCATATCACTTTTTTTTTTTTAATTTTTATTTATTTATTTTTATATTTATGGCTGTGTTGGGTCTTCGTTTCTGTGCGAGGGCTTTCTCCAATTGCAGCAAGTGGGGGCCACTCTTCATCACGGTGCGCGGGCCTCTCACTATCGTGGCCTCTCTTGTTGCGGAGCACAGGCTCCAGACGCGCAGGCTCAGTAATTGTGGCTCACGGGCCTAGTTGCTCCGCGGCATGTGGGATCTTCCCAGACCAGGGCTCGAACCCGTGTCTCCTGCATTGGCAGGCAGATTCTCAACCACTGTGCCATCAGGGAAGCCCCCCCATTTCACTTTAACCAGTGCCTAGAGCCAGATAAAAGATATTTTCCAAAGGCTGTATGCTATTCTTTTTTTATATATAAATTTATTTATTTGTTTGTTTGTTTGTTTGTTTATTTTTGGCTGCGTTGGGTCTTCGTTGCTGCACGCGGGCTTTCTCTAGTTGCGGCGAGCAGGGGCTACACTTCGTTGGGGTGTGCGGGCTTCTCATTGCGGTGGCTTCTCTTGTTGCAGAGCACGGTCTCTAGGCTCGTTGGCTTCAGTAGTTGTGGCACATGGGCTCTACAGTGCAGGCTCAGTAGTTGTGGCGCATGGGCTTAGTTGCTCCGAGACATGTGGGATCTTCCCGGACCAGGGCTCAAACCTGTGTCCCCTGCATTGGCAGGTGGATTCTTAACCACTGCGCCACCAGGGAAATCCCCCAAAGGCCGTTTGAGTTTATGATGAGCAGAGTTTTAGTTTATGATCCACATGATGGCCACTAATGAAGGACACAGTGAAGCTAATTGATAAAGGAGTCTTGTTAGATTTTCAAGAAGTGATAAACTAGATAGAGCGGCCCCCAAATTATTTATCATCTGCCAAGCAAATTTTCCAAAAATTACAAGTTAGAGATCAGCATCTTGTCCCTTAGACAACTTCTGTAGCCCCTGGAACCCTGTCACCCATCTATAACCCACCTATAACTGCTTTGTATTGACCACTCACCATCAACAGGCTCTGGTCTAAGGGCTATACACATGGTGTGTTACATTTCATCCATTTGACAACCTTCATGTTTGAGATTCTTAGTCCCTTTCCAAATACGGAAACTGATGCTTCAGGAAGTTTAAACGCTTTGCCCAGGATATACAGATAGTAAGTAGTGAAATGGGATTTGCAATAAAGACTCTCTGACTCCAAAGCCTGTTTTGGGCTTACTATGTGTCAGGCACGGTTACCGCCACAGGAGATAAACAGGTGAAGATAACAGTTCCTGTCCTCACAGAGGACCAACTAACAAGGAACAACAACAAAACCTCAGGCATGTCGTATCTCATGGGTGATAAGGGTTGTGAGAAACTCTGTTCATCCCCAGCTATCACTGCCCCCCCCACCCCCCACCCCCGCCACGCTCATTCTGCTCTATCACTCTAGACTCCTTACTTGTTCCTTAAATACACAAATATTCACATCTCAGGGCTTTTGTGTTTGATGTTTTCTTTGCCTTAGAACAATTTCCTCCTAGTTTCCATATAGTTTATTCCTTACCTTGCTGAGGTCTCTGCTCAGGTATCATATCCTTAAAGAGAACTTTGACTAAACTGCCTGCCTTTCACTATCTTTCTCCTCTGTTTTATTTTTCTTCATATCACTTAGCATTACCTGTATGCATGAGTTTACGTACATTTACTCATTTATCTGCATTGACTTTCCCACTAGAATGTGTACTTCATGAGATCAGGGCTTTTTTTTTTTTTTTTTTTTTTTGATAAATTTATTTTTATTTATTTATTTTTGGCTATGTTGGGTCTTCGTTGCTTCATGCGGGCTTTCACTAGTTGCAGCGAGCGGGGGCTACTCTTTGTTGCGGTGCACGGACTTCTCATTGCGGTGGCTTCTCTTGTTGCAGAGCACGGGCTCTAGAGCGCAGGCTCAGTAGTTGTGGTGCACGGGCTTAGTTGCTCCGTGGCATGTGGGATCTTTCCGGACCAGGGCTTGAACTTGTGTCCCCTGCATTGGCAGGCGGATTCTTAACCACTGCACCACCAGGGAAGCCCCAAGGCTTTGTTTTATTGTCTCTCTGTCTCCAGTGCTCAGAACAGCATCCAGTCTATTGTAGGTGACCAGTGAATATTGGTGAATAAATGGATGTGCCTTCTGTGTGGCCTGATATCATGAATGGTCAGTGAGATAGGCTGTCCCTGAAAAGCAAAAGCAAAAGAAAGATACAAGTCCCTATAGACCTGTCTTTCCATTAAAGGTCTGGATCTATAGTCTGAGTTGTTAAGAGTCCCAGAGAAGCCTCCTGCTTCTACAAGACAACATTCTTTTTCTTGGTCAGGTAAACTCTTTGCCTGTGAGAGGGCCAGATTTAAGACCAAAATTGAGATTCTTGGCAACACATTTGGTCCTCACACGGACTTTAGTTCTTTGCCATGAGTCACACGTACCTCTTCTTGACAGCAAGTCTGACTCTTAAGATATACTTATTGTGTTTCTCTGGGAAGCTGTTTGTGATACTTAGAACAACTTTATCTGCCATGTTATAAAGTAGACATGTGCTATGGAAAAGTGGCTAAAGTTAGTCATATATGCCTAGTGGAAGTGGGACTAAGGATTTACTTGGCTAAAATGCTGGCTTTGAAACTATTGTTCCTTGGGCCCTATAATGATAGCCTCCTAGTAATAACGCATTTAATGATGAGGATGCATTCCAATGAAACCCTTAAATGCAACAATTCATCAGAGGAGTAATGACCTAGAGAGTGGCAGGGTGTGCTCCAGCTTTGGTGACTAGTAAGTTGCTTCCATTTTCCTAAATTGGCTAAGAACAGAGTGGGTTCAGAGAGGCCAGTGTGTACAGAAGCATCACTGCAGCTCCATTCCCCAGTTGAGGCCTCAGCCTCATCCCCTATAGCCATGGCTACCAAGAATTTGTGTTATTAAAAAAATACCATTACCTTTTAGGACAATGATGTACTTTATAGACACCGGATGCTCCTGAAATCTTTGCTGGTGAAATCTCATCTCTTGCCATCTGACTCAACCCTGGACACATAGTATGGTGGGAAAATGCATTTATACTCCATAGGCATAGATATTGATTTAAAGGCTTAATTTTGGGGAAGGATTGCCATCATCCCACAGCAGTACAGGAACACCTCCATGCCCTGCAGTCGTCAGGTATTGATTTACGAGGTCAGAGGTAGGGCTGGGGAGATAAGGTCCCCTCTGCTCCCAGGGCTGTACCACATTCAGTCATAAGGATGGAAACAGCAAGTTGTGCCTTGCCTGCGCTCACCTATTCTCATGACTGGGCAAAGACCTCTCTTCTTCTTGAGATAAATTCCCTGCATCTTCAGATGCTGCGTTGTCCACCATCACCTCAAAACATAGACATTAACTGGAATTGAATATTCAGTAAATTCTTTGAAGTCTGAGGCCAGAAATTCTCTAAGCGCACTCCAAACTCTGGTCAAAGGATCTTTGCATCTAAAGGTCTATAGACAACTCTTATTTATTGAGTCCTTTACTATTTGCCAGTGAGGTTGGAGCATAGTAGGCAAAGGACAGAAACATACCAGGTGAGGGCAAACAGATAGTTAGGGGCCAGATCAAAAAGAAACTGTTCATGAGGATTTGGGACACCTCCTTTTGCACTAGGTCACAAAACTTGTTATTGACAAAGCTGGGACAAATATCCAGGCCAGTCTGATCCTACGGCCCAAACTTTTAACAATGATGATGTATCCCTAACTGTAGTTATTACCATTATAAGTCAATTGCCTATAGAAATTTCAGTCTTATTTGTATTTTATCTTATTTCTGTTTCCAGTCTAATTTCTCATTTTTGTACATCCTTTCATTGACGAATTTCTTAAAATAGCTATCTCTACCCATTGCCTCCCAATTCTCACCACGCTCTTGCTCTCTGTCTCTTAAAATCTGTTCTCTGCTCGCAATAATCTTTCATGAAACCCCTTCCTCAAAAAGTTCTAGTGTGGTTATTGAACTTCAGCTCTAACGGGATTATTTTAGTCCTCATTTTTCTCAATGTCTCTACAGTGTTTCATACCCTTTCCTTCCAGAAAGCCCCTTCTCCTTTAGCTTCTGTGACACAGCAACACCACCTCCTTTGCTCCTTTACTGTCTACTCTTCCTTTCCTGCCCCTAAATGTGTGATTGAGCTTCCGTTCCCAGTCCTCTTCTCTAGGTCATCATTTTCTTCACTTCAGTTACTGCCTAGACGTAGGTGATGCCTATGCTCTGAACTCTGTCCTGAATTCTTCAATTGTAATTGGCCCCTGGACCAAATTCTTCTTTCCTCTCCAACTCATTGTTCCTACTACATTTCTTATTTCTGTTAAAGGCAACTTAATTCTTCTAGTACCCGAGACTGGAAAACCTAGTCATCCTAGACATTCTGCTCACCTCTCACCGGTAACCATTCAACAAATCCTGTAGATTCAGCGATGACAATATTTCTCCTATCATCTCTCTTCTATTCCACTGTCAGCATCCTAATTCTTGCTCTCACTGTCTCTGGCCTGGATTATTGAACATATTTTTTTGCTTTCCAATAAACTGACCTGAGAGTAGTCTTTCAAAAATATAAGTTCTGAGCACATATGCCACTCCCTTACTATTTAAAAAAAAAACACTCTAATTTATCCTCATTGCCCTCATAACAATATTGAGACTCCTAACCACGATTTGTGTATCAATCAGGACAGGATACAGTCTGCTGAAGTAACAAACAATCCCCAGTGTCAGAGCCCTTTAAAATAATGCATTTATTTCTCATTCACACAAAGTCTGATATGGGTTCAAATGGCCCTCCAGGGACACCATCCTCCATGTGATGGCCCAGTGTTGAATTTTCATGTCAACACATGTTTTTGTAATCTCATAACAACAGAACCAGATATAGAGTTAAGCACCAGTAATTAAATGTTTCTTCCTACACGCTTCCCATTAGCCAAAGGCGATCATGTGGCCATGCCTAACTTCAGGGAATGCTGAGGGACAGTCCTCCCATGTTCCCGGAAAAAGAGGGCAACAAGACTTCAGTGAACACTAGTAAGGCTTGCCACAGCTCACAAATATTTGCATGGTCTGTTCCCTGCTTATCCAGCTAAGCTCATCTTTGGCTACTCCATCTCCCTTTCACAATCTAAGTTCCAGTGTTCCTGAGATAATTTCAGTTTTCCTAAACATGAGATGACTTCCATATTATTTTTTAAAATCTCAGGCCTCAGAGTTAAGGTCATCTATCCAATAAACCTTTTCTGACCCCTAAAGAATATGTTAGGTACCCTAGTAACATGTTTGCATAGACCCTGAATTTATTGTATTTCCATGAAGTTTTCCTTTTGTACTATAACTGCTTTTTGCATTGTGATATTATCCTCAGAAAACTGAAATTTCCTTGAAAGTAAGTAGCATATCTTATTCATAGGGCCACCCATTTAATAGGTGCTCGGTAAAAATTGGCTCAATAACAGCATCGTCTATCACATAAAGTCCAAGATTTTTGGCTTAACCATAATCTGACTCCTACCACCTTTCCAGAGTTATCTGCATTATGTGCCTTCATGAACCTTATTTTATCACACAGTTGTGTTACTTAATATGTCCACTACATGCCCCACATTTTCCCATCCTTGTATCTTTGTTCACACTGCTTCCTTCCTGGAAGCTTTCCTAACCACGTTTTTTGTTTTTTTTTTTAATTTTCAAGTCCTACAGATATTTCAAAGACCACCTCTAAAGACAATTCTCTTTCCATCCTGAAATAATGTCTCCCTCCTCTGAACGCCCATCAAATTTTACTCATAGCCTGTAATACCACTTTATCAAACAAAGTGCTCAATAAAGGTTTGTGGGATGAATGTTGAATGTTTTAAGTAGTATAAAATCCTTTCCATTTCCTCCCCACCTCAGAAACAAGAAGTGGACATCAAAAAATCTATGAAATATTCAACACCCTATTCAGTCCCTATTAACAAGCTGCTGGAACAATGACCCTAGAGTGCAGAATTATCTGTGAAACTTTAAATGAATTATCAACAATCCACATTTTGCCAAGGAAAACCAATAGGTATATCGTATTTGTCATTTTGCCTATTCTTTCTTCCTGTTGGATTTATTAATGCCCATATCATCAGAGCTATAATAAGCCTTAAAATTAATGTCTGATGTCTTTTGTAGCTTAAGACTTAATTTATTCCCCAAGCCTTAGACTCTGGCACAATTAGGTTTTGATACATGGGCATTTCTGCTTACTCGGGACTTAGTAGTAAAGGACTCCACATTTTCAACAGCCTCATAAATATATATTGAATTTAACTTTCTAACATGCAAAACCCATTTTCCTGTTGTTTGGAGGTTTTTCTGGCTTGGGGTACAGCAAGTTTCTATAAGTATTTTTGTTGTGTGCCATTAATTAGTTCATAAATCAAGGTGTCTTAGAATCGCACAGATTACCCTAAAGCCAATACAGTTAGCATCGCAACGTACAACTGCATTCTTCGATCTCACCTGGGTCTTGCAAAGGTTTTGTCCCAAGCAATTAAGATTGCCAGGGTCACTTGGACATTAGTAAGAAGTTAGTGATACTTCAACAGTTTTTACTGAATTCCTTTTTTTAAAAAAAAAAGTTACTTTTTTTGTTATAAAATTTTATCTATGAAATTATGAGCCACTAATTTTCCAAAGACTAATGAGCAAATGTTACTATCTTAAATTACACAATTACATAAGTTTTCCCAAAAATCGGTGGAGAAAAATAGAGAAAATACTGATGAACTAAAAGATAAAAAGTTGAATTAATGTCTCTCAAGCTTCTCCTACCCAGAAACAGCCACAATTAATATACATATATTTTATTACATCCCTTAGGCCTTTATTTGTGGGGTTTTTTCTTTCTCATTTATGGTCAAAATGCCTTATCTGCTTTGTTGCCCACACTCGTCTGTTGGTTGTTATGCATATTTTTTTTAATTTATTTTTTTTTAATATTTATTTTTGGCTGTGTTGGGTTTTCTGTGCGAGGGCTTTCTCTAGTTGCGGCAAGCGGGGGCCACTCTTCATCGCGACTTGCAGGCCTCTCACTATCGCGGCCTCTCTTGTTGTGGAGCACAGGCTCCAGACGCGCAGGCTCAGTAGTTGTGGCTCACGGGCCCAGTTGCTCCGCGGCATGTGGGATCCTCCCAGACCAGGGCTTGAACCCGTGTCCCCTGCATTGGCAGGAAGATTCTCAACCACTGCGCCACCAGGCAAGCCCTGTTATGCATATTTTTGATGAGGCTGTGAAACTGTGAATTCTCTCACTCGGCCGATAGAGGCAAATAGGAACAAGACACTCAGAGGATAAGAACTCTCTTACACTGGATATTCTCCAACACTTCTGGTTTCACCAAAGCAACAAATGGGTCTGGCTCCATTGCATCCTTCCTTGGTGTAGCCACTCTCCCCTCACCCGGGCACATGCAAGGAGTATGCACAGAGGCCATGCACTACCATTCCTGGCCTGATTTTCACTTCTGACTTTGGAATTGACAACTTCAATGAGGAAGCAAAGCCACATGATGGAGAAAAATAACAAAAGATTGAAAAGTGACTTTGGCTGAAAGCAGGTTAGCCTAGAGATAGATTCATTTATTTTTCTTCGCCTCCAGCTCCCAAGCTCTTAAAGAGTTAAATAAAACCAAAGTGATCATCACTGATCATGCTTCAGGGTAGTGGTCATTAAAAACAAGTATGCACGTTATCCAGATACTGTGTCTGGTTAATTACCCCAACTCCCCCCAATCCTCCTAGAGTATGATTGCACAGAGGATCTTTAGATGGACCTGAAAAGCTCAATAACACACCCCTGATTTAACAGGAATATAGAAGATTAGGCCCATTCTCATTTCAGGTCATCCCCAAAATACAGCCCCAAGCTTTCTTGACATCTAGACCCACATAAACCTTACTTTCTAACTTATGAGGTAAATTCCAAAACTTATAATACTTATTCTTTCTCAGAGATGGTAAGACTGATATTTTCTCTTCAATCATCCACTAAAATAGATTAGTCACATTAAGGATTAAAAACAAAAGGAAGCAGAAAACAGAAACATTTGAAATAAAGATTTACCAAATATGGGCAACAGAAACTTCTTTATGAGAGATACTGGCAAGTCTGGCTGCAGTACAGGGTTGGGTAGAAGAGATTAGCATGCAAAACTGAACAGGAGAATAAAGAATGGAGGAGAATTGCAGGGGAGCAGAGCAAGAGACATTTAGAGGTATTCAAACAGGTCAAACAGATACACACAGGGGAGTCTTCAGGAAAATCAAAATAAGCTGATATACCTTGGGGAGCAAATATTATAGCAGAGCATGCCATATGTCAATAATTAAAAGAAGAGGAGAAAGAAGGTGAAGAGGCAGAGTGAAGGAAGAGCCTGAAGAGGAAGAAGTGAAAGTGAGAAGGAAGTAGATGGGGGGAAACTCCCAAGCATTCTGTATGCTTCCGCATGTGAGAAATGGACTTGAAGCTGCCTTTCACATTCTTACCAAGGCCTTGAAAAAGGAACTTCATTGAGGGAGAAAAGCAGTGGCCATGTCTTCAGTTCAACTTGAAGTATAATTTTCAATGTGGCCTACGATGAAATCTGTAGTGCAGATGCTGTAATGTCTCCTCTTATGTTTTTCCATATATTCAGCATCTATTTTTTTAAAATAATTCTCACTCTTTAAGTAAAAAACAATTTTCTAGGCCAGAGAGGCCTCCTTAAGTGACGACACTATGACCATGGAGAATCATGAATCCATCCATCCATTTATGCAGCCATTCTTTATTCATTTGTCGCCTATTCAATTATTCTTTATCAACTCTTATTTATCCATTCTTTATTCCCTAAAGGCCCTGATATTAGGCATGAATAGATCAATAAGATGAAGACTTTATCTTTAAGGAGTTTACTCTCTAGGAGATCATTACATTCCTATTCTGGTAAAAACACACAAGTTCCTTGTTTTTGTCTTAATCCTGAGGTTCCTAAGGTTATGTTGCACATGCACATGCACGTGTGCACACACGTATGCACATACACACACAGCCCTCTTCAGAGCAATAACCTAATAATTTTTATCAACTTAAGGGAAAAAATTATATTTGTACATTTTTCAGAGTTCAACAGGTTTTCTTTTACTAGAAGAAATAAATCACGCCAAGCTCCCAGCCTTACATTACCTGGCATGCAGTGAGTAGCTGACTTTTACTTCCCTTTTCTCTTCCCCCTGTAAGAGCTGTCTTATGGGATGTTCACGTCCGCCCACCCTGTGAGGTAAGCTGAATAGGGTTTGATCACTCTCATTAACATATACAGAAAAGAAAAATCTAAGAATAACCAAAGTGACAGAATTGGGAAATCCATGACTTCTGACCCCTAATCCAGTATTCTTTACACTCAACACGTAAGAGCTATTGCTAGGACAAACATAGGGGGGAAACTGCAGTGCAAAAGAAAATCCGGTTTGGAGTTGAATAGTTAGAGCTGTTACATCACAGTGATTTTTCTGAGCCTGCTTCTACATAACTGACCACTTTCAGCTCACTCTCACCTTGATCTCTCCAGCATATGAAGTCCTCTACTGCGACAGCAGCAAGAACTTTGGTTTGCTGGCATCTCAGAAATCCCATGTCAGATAGAAAGAGAGCACTTTCTCAGTGACAACCACTGCCATTCCCTTCTTATGCCATCAGCATAAAAACCAAAGTTTTCATAATGGGCTTAAGGTGAGATGCCATGAGGCCCTCAATCTTCTGCCACACCCCCCTTCTCTCTACTCCAGCCACACAGGCCCCCTTGCTGTTCCTCAGAACAAGCTAGGCCTACTCCTGCATTCAAGCTTTAGCTCTCCTCTTTTCTCTGCCTGGAACACTCTTTTCCGAAATATCCTCATGGAATCCTTCCATAGTGCCTTCAAGTCTTTGCTTAAAGTCACCTTTTCCATAAGCCTCATCCTGCAAATGTCCATTACCCCGCCCCTGCCATTCCCCTTCCTCTACTTTTTTTCCATAACGCTTATCATCTTCTAAAGTATATATTTACTTACTTAATATATTTATTATTTATCATCTGTCCCCACCTCCTTTGCCAATCTTATTCAAAGATATATCTAAAGTGGCACAGAGGAAGTGTTTATTAAGTTTTTGTTGAATGGATGAATGAACACATCCCTAAACAGAAGTCAAGGATTTGATTAAGATGGATGCATGGGAAATATTGTTCATATACTGAGATTCATAGGAGGACTCAAGCCTTTCAAACCGTACTTTTTATAACTATTACAGTTACTTAAATATCTTTGGTTCTGTTTTTTTTTCCCCTCATGAAAATAATTCCCAAAGGGATCCAGAGTTCCCTTAATCCTGCATTGTCTCCCTGTAGGAGCCATTTTCCCCCAGGGCTGCCAGCGCTGTGGAAGCAGCTTGGGCGTTGCACTAATTGGCGCTCGTTCCTGCCCCAACCTGAGACAGCAAACGCCTTCAATCTACACGCAGTCTACTTGCAGACACACTTCCGCGCCCAGTCAAAGCCGGTACACCTGGGCTTGCCTTGCCAGCAGCATGTTTTCCTGTTCAATCCGTGTTAACATTCAGTGCAATCTGTCCTAACTGGCACGTATTCTGTCTGATAAACCTCATTCTCCCGCTTCTGGCTTCTGGCTTCTTTTCTCTTATAGAAACATTATTTACTTATAACATTTGTAACAGACATCTCTACAGCCAAGAGGGAAGCGTACTTCTCCCTAACAATCCCCACATAAGATATTAAGGGTGATATTTCCACTAGCAAGATATAGGCTAGGAAAGTAGCATAGGTTTGACAGGAACCGGAGCTGGAAGGAGAAGAGATGGAGATCCTAGGAAGCTCCTGCATCAGGGTAGGCTTGCTAAGCCATCTCCTCACAGAGCCAGCTCCGCGTGCCTCAGCCTCCAAAAGCATTCAGAGTGCTTCTTCCTTCACGTGACTCTGATGAACATTTGGAAGTGGACAACGCTGACCTCTGATCTGTTTGACTGGCCCACACCCCACAGAATATATCTTGCTGGGAAAGGAGCAAAAAAAAAAGCCTGTAATTTTCTTTAATTTTCCATGGTTTTCATTTCCATTTGAATGGTAGGTGTCAGAAGACCTCTGTGTCTTACTCTTGTCATCACATCCTCTCCACAGTCAGCCTCATGCCCATGAACTACACTTTGGAGTCACTTCTGGCAGGAACCCATCCTTCCTGAACTGCCTGGAGATCACTTCCTAATTCACATTTGTTAGCGTTATAATGAAGCTCCTGTGTGAACATTTTTAAGGGAGGGGATGTGCTTTCAGGATGGTGCTTTGCTAGGCACACAATAAATAATTATTGACAGAATGCTTAACCACCTAAGTAAGACGTTTGTAATCTTGCCATTATGTTGCACATCTGGAAGGCCACAGGATCCATTATTGGAGAGAATCCAATCTTACACTTAGCCAATCACAAACATGATTGGGAGCCAGAGAAGGGTGCAAACAGTACCTTTATTGCTCTCCTTGGAATCAGAGGGAAGCCTTCCATTCTTCCTCCCTCCTTTTTCCTTTAGGTCTCTCTGCTCCCTAAGATCCTGGCTTCATCTAGTTGTGGCTCCCATGGTACAAATCTATGGGATGCATCCCTGGCTTCATTTATAGAAGTGGAAACTAGGTAGATAATCACACTCTTCAGCATAAAACATCCAAAAGATGGACTTTCATTTGCTAATATCTATCATCTCTCAAGCATAATATTAAAAGCTACAAATCAATGGAGTTCTGACTATGTGCCAGGCACTGTGCTAAGCCCCTGATATGTATTATCTCCTTTAAAGTTCATGAAACCTAAGGGTTGAGTACTATCATTTTTCTGATGATTTCCTAAACTAAAAAGGTGAGATGTGGAGAGTCATACAGCTAAGTATTAGTAAAGAATTCAGAATCCAAACCCAAGCTGTCTAATTCTAGAGCTGGCATGCAGTAGGGTCTAGAGCAGTGCAGAGGAGATTAAAGGAGCTGAGACATGCAAAGAACTTAAAACATTGCCTGGAAATGGTGAGACTCTGCAAAGACGTGCTTCCCACCAGGGACAAACGTGGAATGGAACCAAATGGTAAAAAGGAAAGGAGAAGCGAATGTTGTCACACACTCATTATTTGGAGAGTGTATGTAAAGAATGAAGGTGAAAAATAAGTTGCATTGGGAAGATTTCTTTCCCTTATCAAATATGTATAGAGTAACTCTTATACTAAGGGCCAGGCCCCATGCTAAGTGGAAAGATTCAGCCTAATTTTTGCCCCAAAAGAGACAGAGGAAGAGACTGATAAATGGATAAGCCCATGAAGTGGCATAGGCCTTATTAGAACAAGATTTATAGAGAAGGAGGGGTTGATTCCTACAGGGGCGGGGCTCAGGTAAGGAAGGACTTCACAGGAGTGCCATTGGCCAGAATAAAGACCTCCAGTTTGTAATACAACTGCCATAACAATAGGGGTATGGGAATCAACATTTCCCTCAATTCCATCTGCCAAGACTGGAAGCACCCAGAAGCCACTCACAGAAGTCTGAAGGATATTCCTGGTCACATCCCCCCTCATCAGTACAGTGGGAAGCAGACGTTCGCTACCATATGCTTAATGAAGGGTAGAGATTAAATCCAAACAGGCAGTCACATAAACCTGCTTCAGCTTCGAAGACTAAATCATCACTTTCTTTTGTCCTAGAAAGGTCATGTTCACTGTAGATATAAAGAGGGTGTTAGGCAGTGAACTTGGGCTTACATTTCAGTGTTGTTTTGTGTACATAGCCCCCAAACTCTAATAATTTTCTATCATACCCATATTATCACATTTTCCTGTTTTCGATATACTAAGCTAAACTGACTTATTTCCTTGTCTAAATTTTATACTTACAGAGTTGGAATAAACTCTGTAATGTGTTTATTCATTAATGTGACACAGTGGAAAGGATGCTGGACCTGGAGTTGGATGGTTTAACATCCAATCCCTGCTTTTCCATTTACCAGCATCACTTTAACTTGGACTGCTCATCTATAAAATGGGTTTTATAGACTCCCTCTTGCAAGAGCACCAGAATCACAACTAACTGCTGAACAATCATCGACAGGAAGACACTGGAACTCACCAAAAAAGACACCCCACATCCAAAGACAAAGGAGAAGCCACAGTGAGATGGTGGGAGGGGCACAATCACAGTAAAATCAAATCCCATAACTGCTGGGTGGGTGACTCACAGACTGGAGAACACTTATACAACAGAAGTCCACCCACTGGAGTGAAGATTCTGAGCCCCACGTCAGGCTTCCGAACCTGGGGGTCCGGCAACAGGAGGAGGAATTCCTAGAGAATCAGACTTTGAAGGCTAGTGGGATTTGATTGCAGGACTTCGACAGGACTGGGGGAAACAGAGACTCGTCTCTTGGAGGGCACACACAAAGTAGTGTGCACGTCGGGACCCAAGGGAAGGAGCAGTGACCCCCGGGGAAACTGAACCAGACCTACCTGCTAGTGTTGGAGGGTCTCCTGCAGAGGTGAGGGGTGGCTGTGGCTCACCCTGGGGACAAGGACACTGGCAGCAGAAGTCTGGGAAGTACTCCTTGGCGTGAGCCCTCCCACAGTCTGCCATTAGCCCCACCAAAGAGCCCAGGTAGGCTCCAGTTGGGTTGCCTCAGGTCAAACAACCAACAGGGAGGGAACCCAGCCCCACCCATCAACAGTCAAGTGGATTAAAGTTTTACTGAGCTCTGCCCACCAGAGCAACAGTCAGCTCTACCCACCACCAGTCCCTCCCATTGGGAAACTTACACAAGCCTCTTAGATAGCCTCATCCACCAGAGGACAGACAGCAGAAGCAAGAAGTACTACAATCCTGCAGCCTGTGGAATGAAAACCACATTCATAGAAAGATAGACAAGATGAAAAGGCAGAGGGCTATGTACCAGATGAAGGAACAAGATAAAACCCCAGAAAAACAACTAAATGAAGTGGAGATAGGCAACCTTCCAGAAAAAGAATTCAGAATAATGATAGTGAAGATTATCCAGGACCTCGGAAAAAGAATGGAGGCAAAGATCGAAAAGATGCAAGAAATGTTTAACAAAGACTTAGAAGAATTAAAGAACAAACAGAGATGAACAATACAATAACTGAAATGAAAACTACACTAGAAGGAATCAATAGCAGAATAACTGAGTCAGAAGAATGGATAAGTGACCTAGAAGACAGAATGGTGGAATTCACTGCTGAGGAACAGAATAAAGAAAAAAGAATGAAAAGAAATGAAGACAGCCTAAGAGACCTCTGAGACAACATTAAATGCAACAACATTCGCATTACAGGGGCCCCAGAAGGAGAAGAGAGAGAGAAAGGACCAGAGAAAGTATTTGAAGAGATTATAGTCGAAAATTTCCCTAACATGGGAAAGGAAATAGCCACCCAAGTCCAGGAAGCACAGAGAATCCCATACAGGATAAACCCAAGGAGAAACACGCCGAGACACATAGTAATCAAACTGGCAAAAATTAAAGACAAAGAAAAATTATTGAAAGCAGCAAGGGAAAAATGACAAATAACATACAAGGGAACTCCCATAAGGTTAACAGCTGATTTCTCAGCAGAAACTCTACAAGCCAGAAGGGAGTGGCATGATATACTTAAAGTGATGAAAGGGAAGAACCTACAACCAAGATTACTCTACCGGGCAAGGATCTCATTCAGATTCAACGGAGAAATCAAAAGCTTTACAGACAAGCAAAAGTTAAGAGAATTCAGCACCACCAAACCAGCTCTACAACAAATGCTAAAGGAACTTCTCTAAGTGGGAAACACAAGAGAAGAAAAGGACCTACAAAAACAAATCCAAAACAATTAAGAAAATGGTCATAGGAACATGCATATTGATAATTACCTTAAACGTGAATGGATTAAGTGCTCCAACCAAAAGACACAGGCTCGCTGAATGGATACAAAATCAAGACTCATATATATGCTGTCTACAAGAGTCCCACTTCAGACCTAGGGGCACATTCAGACTGAAAGTGAGGGGATGGAAAAAGATATTCCATGCAAATGGAAGTCGAAAGAAAGCTGGAGTAGCAATACTCATATCAGATAAAATAGACTTTAAAATAAAGAATGTTACAAGAGATAAGGAAGGACACTACATAATGATCAAGGGATCAATCCAAGAAGAAGATATAACATTATAAATATATATGCTCCCAACATAGGAGTATCTCAATACACAAGACAACTGCTAACAGCTATAAAAGAGGAAATCGACAGTAACACTATAATAGTGGGGGACTTTAACACCTCACTTACACAATAGACAGATCATCCAAAATTAAAATAGATAAGGAAACAGAGGCTTTAAATGACACAATAGACCAGATAGATTTAATTGATGTTTATAGGACATTCCATCCAAAAACAGCAGATTACACTTTCTTCTCAAGTGCGCAGAGAACATTCTCCAGGATAGATCACATCTTGGGTCACAAATCAAGCCTCAGTAAATTTAAGAAAATTGAAATCATATCAAGCATCTTTTCTGATCACAACTCTATGAGATTAGAAATGAATTACAGGGAAAAAAAACGTAAAAAACACAAACACATGGAGGCTAAACAATACATTACTAAATAACCAAGAGCTCACTGAAGAAATCAAAGAGGAAATCAAAAAATACCTAGAGACAAATGACAATGAAAACACAATGATCCAAAACCTATGGGATGCAGCAAAAGCAGTTCTAAGAGGGAAGTTTATAGCTATACAAGCCTACCTCAAGAAACAAGAAAAATCTCAAATAAACAATCTAACCTTACACCTAAAGGAACTAGAGAAAGAAGAACAAACAAAACCCAAAGTTAGCAGAAGGAAAGAAATCATAAAGATCAGAGCAGAAATAAATGAAATAGAAACAAAGAAAACAATAGCAACGATCAATAAAACCAAAAGCTGGTTCTTTGAGAAGATAAGCAAAATTGATAAACCATTAGCCAGACTCATCAAGAAAAAGAGGGAGAGGACTCAAATCAATAAAATTAAAAATGAAAAAGGAGAAGTTACAACAGACACCACAGAAATACAAAGCATCCTAAGAGACTACTACAAGCAACTCTATGCCAGCAAAATGGACAACCTGGAAGAAATGGACAAATTCTTAGAAAGGTATAACCTTCCAAGCCTGAATCAGGAAGAAACAGAAAACATGAACAGACCAATCACAAGTAATGAAAGTGAAACTGTGATGAAAAACCTTCCAACAAACAAAAGTCCAGGACCAGATGTCTTCACAGGTGAATTCTATCAAACATTTAGAGAAGAGCTAACACCCATCCTTCTCAAACTCTTCCAAAAAATTGCAGAGGAAGGAACACTCCCAAACCCATTCTATGAGGCCACGATCACCCTGATACCAAAACCAGACAAAGATACTACAAAAAAAGAAAATTACAGACCAATATCACTGATGAATGTAGATGCAAAAATCCTCAACAAAATACTAGCAAATAGAATCCAACAACACATTAAAAGGATCATACACCATGATCAAGTGGGATTTATCCCAGGAATGCAAGGATTCTTCAATACACGCAAATCAATCAAGATGATACACCATATTAACAAACTGAAGAATAAAAACCATATGATCATCTCAATAGATGCAGAAAAAGCTTTTGACAAAATTCAACACCGATTTATGATAAAAACTCGCCAGAAAATGGGCATAGAGGGAACCGACCTCAACATAATAAAGGCCATCTACGACAAACCCACAGCCAACATCATTCTCAATGGTGAAAAACTGAAAGCATTTCCTCTAAGATCATGAACAAGACAAGGATGTCCACTCTCGCCACTATTATTCAACATAGTTTTGGAAGTCCTAGCCACAGCAATCAGAGAACAAAAAGAAATAAAAGGAATACTAATTGGAAAAGAAGAAGTAAAACTGTCACTGTTTGCAGATGACATGATACTATACATAGAGGATCCTAAAGATGCCACCAGAAAACTGCTAGAGCTAATCAATGAATTTGGTAAAGTTGCAGGATACAAACTTAATACACAGAAATCTCTTGCATTCCTATACACTAATGATGAAAAATCTGAAAGAGAAATTAAGGAAACACTCCCATTTACCATTGCAACAAAAAGAATAAAATACCTAGGAATAAACCTACCTAGGGAGACAAAAGACTTGTATGCAGAAAACTATAAGACACTGATGAAAGAAATTAAAGATGATACCAAGAGATGGAGAGATATACAATGTTCTTGGATTGGAAGAATTAATATTGTGAAAATGACTATACTATCCAAAGCAATCTACAGATTCAATGCAATCCCTATCAAATTACCAATGGCATTTTTTACAGAACTAGAGCAAAAAAATCTTAAAATTTGTATGGAGACACAAAAGACCTCAAATAGCCAAAGCAGTCTTGAGGGAAAAAAACAGAGCTGGAGGAATCAGACTCCCTGCCTTCAGACTATACTGCAAAGCTACAGTAATCAAAACAATATGGTACTGTCACAAAAACAGAAATATAGATCAATAAAACAGGATAGAAAGCCCACACACCTATGGTCAACTGATCTATGACAAAGGTGGCCAGGATATACAATGGAGGAAAGACAGCCTCTTCAATAAGTGGTGCTGGGAAAACTGGACAGCTACATGTAAAAGAATGAAATTGGAACACTCCCTAACACCATACACAAAAATAAACTCAAAATGGATTAGAGACCTAAATGTAAGACCGGACACTATAAAACTCTTAGAGGAAAACATAGGAAGAACACTCTTTGACATAAATCACAGCAAGATCTTTTTTGATCCACCTCCTAGAATAATGTAAATAAAACCAAAAATAAACAAATGGGACCTAATGAAACTTAAAAGATTTTGCAAAGCAAAGAAAACTACAAACAAGACGAAACAACATCCCTCAGAATGGGAGAAAATATTTTCAAGCAAATCAACGTACAAAGGATTAATCTCCAAAATATATAAACAGCTCATGCAGCTCAATATTAAAAAAACAAACAACCCAATCCAAAAATGGGCAGAAGACCTAAATAGACATTTCTCCAAAGACATACAGATGGCCAAGAAGCACATGAAAAGCTGCTCAACATCACTAATTATTAGAGAAATGCAAATCAAAACTACAATGAGGTGTCACCTCACATCAGTTAGAATGGGCATCATCAGAAAATCTACAAACAACAAATGCTGGAGAGGGTGTGGAGAAAAGGGAACCCTCTTGCACTGTTGGTGAGAATGTAAATTGATACAGCCACTGTGGAGAACAGTATGGAGGTTCCTTAAAAAACTAAAAATAGAATTACCATATGATCCAGCAATCCCACTACTGGGCATATACCCAGAGAAAACCATAATTCAAAAAGACACATGTACCCTGATGTTCACTGCAGCACTATTTACAATAGCCAGGTCATGGAAGCAACCTAAGTGTCCACCGACAGATGAATGGATAAAGAAGATGTGGCACATATATACAATGGAATATTACTCAGCCATAAAAAGGAATGAAACTGGGTCATTTGTAGAGACGTGGATGGATCTAGAGACTGTCTTACAGAGTGAAGTAAGTCAGAAAGAGTAAAACAAATATTGTATATTAACGCATGTATGTGGAACCTAGAAAAATGGTACAGATGAACCACTTTGCAGGGCAGAAATAGAGACACAGATGTAGAGAACAAACGTCTGGACACCAAAGGGGGAAAGTGGCAGGGGGTTGGGGGTGGTGGTGTGATGAATTGGGAGATTGGGATCGACATATATATACTAATATGTATAAAATGGATAACTAATAAGAACCTGCTGTATAAAATAATAAATTAAATAAAATTCAAAAATTCAAAAAAAATAAAAATAAAAGTAAATAAAATGGGTTTTATAATAGATACAGAGAGAGTTGCTGCTCTGGAACTTGGAGAGACATAAGACTGGCATCTGAGAACTCAACTAGTAGAATTCCACACAATGGATGTGACAAGCATCTATGGTAGCAAACTAAGAGATCTCTGTGACTTGTAGCTTTAGAAAGATCCCAAATTCCGATCAGGTTGCTCTCAGGGAGGGTTAACTTGAACATAGTTAAGATTTAGTAGTAGAAAAAAATCAATCATATTGAACCCTTTTTGTAGAAAGATTTTGTGAACAAGGAGATAATCTAGGACAGGCCGGGGCTTGGGGAGGGTCAGTCATCCAGTATGGTTCATGGACCAAATCCAGCTTGTTGCTTGTTTTTGTAAATAAAGTTTGACTGGAACGTTTGTTTATATATTGTCTATAGCTGTTTTTGTGTTATAATTACAGAGTTGACTAGTTATGGCAGAAATCATATGACCCACAATACCTAAAATATTTACCATCTGGCCTTTTACAGAAAAAGTTTGCTAATCCCTAATGTAGAAGATCAATCTTTGATCTCTTCTGGCTCATCTCCAGAATAAAATATACTCCCATTGGTTCCCAAAATGGGGCTGAGGGGTCCTGGTTCTTATCAGTATCCCCTTGTGTGGGGTGTAATTATAAATGTCCCCTAGTGTGGATATAGTGATAGAAACTCCGGAGTTTCCAAGTCTGGAAATGTTTACGGTGAGATGCCTGATGAGTCCAACACAAGAAGTTAGAGCACCTGATAGCCACATTCCCATCTTAGAGATGAATGCATCAAGCTATCAGAGCTTAAAACCATTTAATATTCAAATATATAATTCCCAGGTCTATTCCACACCCCTAAAGCAATCTTCTAATAATTTGACTTGCCCTAGAGAGCTGGTAAAGTTGACATCTTGCTGCTTGCCTATTGTATTGCTCTTTACACATGGCTGAATTGCTGTTCTGGCTTATCTTTGTCAGTCTCTGTGAACTTAGTTTTTGTGCCTCAGTCCCTGAGTGGGAGACGCACTCTCAACGTACCAATACATTCAGGGTTCTGAACCCATAATGTTGTCATGAGAATTATGTAAATAATGAACATGGACCTAACTTGGTAAGCTATAAAGACCCACTGTGCTGCTTTGATTTCCAGTGTGCATATTTAGTAAAAGCTGGGGGAGAGAGGTGGGACTATCCTCTGTGGAAGGGGCTTTGCTAATAGTGGAAGTAATGTCATACAGTTTGTTAACACTTTTTTATTGAGGTGGCTGGTAGAAACTTATATGCCAGTTTCAGTTCAAGTTCTTATTTAAATGTCTCGTCAATCTATCCTGCCCTCCCCCTTAGCCACCTCCCAACCCTGAGTGAAGCCCTCGTCATCTCTGACCTGGGCCTGCAACATCTGCCTGCCTCGAGTCCAACCACACCAAGTGATCTCTCAACCACCAAGTAATAGACTGCTCTACCCAAACGTGAAGCTCAGTATGTTGGCCCCATTCAACTTTTTTCAGTAATGTACTTTCAGACTCCTCCGCATCCGGGCCCCACCCCTCCAGACATCTCCAGCCACACCAGCCATGATCCAGCTACCCTCCACCATGCACAAACTCTCCAACTCAGTATTCCCTTTAACTCCTTTACTATGACAGGCTGCTGGTTGTTCCCCACAGCTCACTCTTCCTTTTCTCATCTTATTAAAAATACACTTCCCTGTCTCCCCGTCATCCCACCTGCAGCTAGACCTGGCTGTGTGTCTATCCTCAAATCCAACGAAATGTAGGAGGAAGAGTGTGCAACTTCTGCCTCACTTGACTAAAATGAGCTAGCTTGCCCTGGACCTCTTCTCTTCATCCTTCCTACGATTGGAACTTGCCCTTAGCAGCAAGCCAGCCGATACTCCACCAATCCCAGAGGACTGTGGAGCTATAAGTTGAAAGGATCTTGGTCCCTGAATGACCTGGTGGAGCAAAGCTGCCCTGTCCACTGACTTCCCATCTTCAGATTGTTATGTGAGAGACTGATGGACTTAGGTCAATTTCACTGTCTTGTAGATCTTTGTTAAAGCACTTAGTCTTTACCCTAACACACTTGGCCTTCATGTGTTCTAATTCTTTAAGCTGCCCCATTTCTGTTCACTTGGTAGGCTCCAGTTCACCATTATTGTGAAGAACCATGATGCCCTCAGGATGAAGCAGAATTAATCCTTCCTTGCCTATGCGCTCCACAGCTCATTTAATTGATTATATCACCAACACCAGCCTGCTGTAATTTGATTTTTGACAGTTCAGATATATATATATATATATATTTTGGCTGCGCCATGCAGCTTGCAGGATCTTAGTTCCCTGACAAGGGATCGAACCCAGGCCCTGGCAGTGAGAGCGCCGAGACCTAACCACTGGACCACCAGGGAATTCCCTGTAATTTGATTTTTGGCTTGTCTGCTGCATAACCATACTCTCCAATCAGCAAGGTGAGAACCACTTTTAGTTCATCTTTGAATCTTTAAGCCAAAGTTTAGCATGTGGTAGGAAGTCAATACATTTTAAAAAGTAAATGAATAAAAGCTCATCTCCTCATCTTCTAGCTCAGCAGTAAGGAGCATCTGAAGGATCAAGAAGCAGAAGACAGCAACTAGAGAAAGTGGGTAAATTAGAAGGAAGGAGGGAAGGGTAAGGCATAGACCCTGCCCTCCAGGTCTTCTGCATCCTCACCAGCACCCGGCCCTCTGTAGGACACAATAACCGCTTATTGATTGGACCCAATCTTTGCTTGTCATTATTACGTCCTTCTGTCGGATCCCAAGGAAGCTGTTATAGGAAGTCACTCAGGAGACTAAAAGAATAGTGGGGGCAGGGTGTCAGATTGGCTGTTAATTAACAACACCCATCACTCAAATCATTGAGTAAGCACATCTACCTTAGACGTATGCATGTGTTTGGACATATGGCTTTATTTAATTCAATATATTTCAGTTTATAACATGTTTCACAATTACAAGAACGTTATTAAAACCCATTTCTTTATACAATATCATCGGATTTTCAGACAGAAACTTTCAAAGTAGATTTCGTCTCTAACTGATCCTATTTCTTTCCTATAGTCATGTCCACTCATGATACTCTGTAAATACAGCACATGTTGTTGTATTAACACATGCTAGTGAAAGAGCTGGGAAACTCAGTGGCCTTTAATTATTCAGGATTTAATCATGCAAGCATGTACAATCAATATTTGTTCATCTTAATCTGATTACCAGCTAGTGGTGTTCAGTACCTCCATCAACAGGATAACAGTATGACACATCTCATAGACTTTCCCTGGACTCTTCTAACAAGCTTATCGGGAGGATTTTAATCAGCTAATGAACTCATCAACGGCATTTTCAGGAACCAGTGCACCTTCCTGCACTTCCATCCCATGACCATATTTTTCTGACATCTTGTGGCCACAAGGAACATGACAGTCTATAAACCCAACATCTTTGCCCAGTGCGAGCAGTATCTTTGAATGCTAATGTCAGCATTACAGTTAGAGCAAATACAAAACTGCTTAGAAGATGTGTGACATGTAATTATTTCATCTAATTAAAATGGAAACTAGCCTTTTCGTTTTATATTTATGAGTCAAGTTGGAACATGTGGTTCAATTCTTCTGTAGGAAGGAATGGGGCCTCTACCCAGGCTATACAACATCTGGCTTGATGTCAACTGCCTTGGCCACAGAACATTTCTCCTGTGAAAGATCCACCAACACAGAATGTGGCTCACTGGGCTGAGGAAAGAAAAAATCCCTGCGGTCAGCTCCTCTGGGAAAGAGGATTTCAAGCTGGGATTGTTGGAACAAAGAGTGAAGAATCCACTGAAAGAGGAGACTGATAAAAGGATTTATTTTCAACATATATGGTATAATTTCGTGGCTCACAAACTTTTCTTTTTAGCACTAGAAGCATTTTGTTTAAAACCTAGTGTGGAGTCCTATAATATAAAGCCGGGGGGGAAAAAGGTGCTTTGATTGAATCAGGGGTCCTGAGCTCCACTGGCTTAGCTTTCCTCACCCCCCTGAAAGACCTCCCCAAACCCATACCTTTAAGGGAACAGCTTGATAACCAATGGAAAGATGGAAAGAGTTTAGATTTGAAATTGGGACTCCTAGCTTTGTATCCCAACTCTATTCCTTAGTAGCTGGGGCACCATTTCATAAGTCATTAACCTTTCTGAACCTCAGGTTCTTCATCTATAAAACAGGGGAAATAATATTTATTCCACAGGGTTATTGGGAACATTAAAAAGAGGCAGTAAAATGAAAGTGCTCTGTAATTACTAGACAAATGATCATGTTGTCATCATTAGGCAACCATAAGAGGTAGTCACACAACCAAGAGGAACAAGCGCCAGACAGTGTCTTGCATTGTCCTCTTGCCAAGTTCCATGGAAATCCGGAGGAATCTATTGGAAGTCTTGATTGATGACTATGTGTCTGAATAGCTTAGAATAGCTAAGACATAGCAGAATGCTCTGAACGCTAGAATATAGAGTCTCCAAACACATGTTGGTTCATTATCATCACGTTGTTTGTGAAGGACAGCTTTCCCTGAATCTGTTACCCACTCCCACCTTATGTGATAATCAAATCAGAAGATCTATACGTATATGTCTTAGAAGAAGGTACAGATACAGAGTCACAGAGAGGATGTAACTTGTCTCTGAGCATACAGCAAGCTCATGACTGAACTGGGACTAGGTTCCATTTCTCTTGTCACTCCAGTGATCATTCACCTGCCTAGGACAAGCCTGTCTTATAGAGAATACCTGTCTATGTCAGTGAAGGAAGGGAGGCGGGCTAGTCCTGCCCTGGAAAAATCCAGTCATGGTAACCACAAAGTCAATTCCAGAATCACTTCCAGGAGCTGGGAGTTGGCTGAGGACAGCGGATAAAACAGCATTGAAACATAGCATTTGCTTCCCTTGCGAATTTAATGAATGGGGAATCTGTTCTCTCTGTTGGGAAAAGGACCAGGAGATATTTCTAAGTGTTTCCAAGGGAGGAACACTCTTCACTGATCAGCAGTAGGATGTCAGCCCTTGGAGCCCATGACTCTGGGCACACAGCACCATGAGTGTGTGATACCAGGTGAAGAGATGAAAGGAGGTGTCGCCATCATGACAGCCAGCTGGGTGTTACCGGTGAGCTAGGATGTGGTCAAACACATAGGCCCTGGCTTATTCCCCAGCACACCGTGAACACATTAGAATAAATTCTCAAGGAAAGGTATACCATTTCCAGTGGAGAACTTTGCAAATAAGCTGTCTGATGTGTGATCCTGACCCCAAAAAGAAGATATAGGCAGAATCTGCTTAACACCTTCATTTTAAGCTGAAAATTATATGGTTGTATTGTGCCATTAAAGATAATTTTAAAGAAAATGGATATTTAATTTAAAGATCATTTCTGGCAAGGCTGAGCCCTGTCTTCACCAGCATTTGAAGCTATTATATAAACCACCAAAATCAGAACCACGGCAATCTTGTCTATTAATGGTCCAGGCACTAGTGCATTTTCTCTCATGCTCTTTAATATTTGCTATTTCCTTTATTTGAACCAAAAGGAGAAAAAGCTCAGTCGCAGAAATAGAACATGTCACACCTGAATTCAGTAGAGTCTTTTCTTTTTTTTTTTAAAGACTCTTCCGAGGCAAAATGATAAATGGCTAATAAGAAACAGGGGTGCCTGGGGGCTGGCGAGGAGGGGCTAAGTGCACATTAGAGAATTCAGGATTCAGTGATAGGGAGATGCTGTTTGTACCCTTGAAGAAGGAGCTATTGATTCACTTTTAAGGAGAACAAGTTGGATCCTGGGCACTGCTGAAGGTGGAGCAGCTGCTTCTCTAAGGCCGCCACACGGAGTGACCTTTGCACAGGGTCACAGCAAGAACAATGGAGAGGCGCCACTCCGAAATTAGTCACTGGGGCTGTTTGATTTGTTTCTGTGCCAGATGTCTTCTCGTTGATCCCTGCGTGGCCCACATGTCCTCTGTGAACAAGAGAGCAAGCAGAGCCAGCGGCCGCCACTTCAGAAGCAGCCACCAGAGCGGGCTAATGGAGTCCTTGGCAGGAGGTTACCGTCTGATTGGTTCTTCAAGCGTTCCTCTTAGAGATCAAGGGCATTATGTAGACAGCACACCTGCCCACTCCCGGGGCCAGGCTCAGGGCAACTAGGCAGCCTTGATTCCCACTGAGCTCTAGTGAGCTTCACGGAGCCCCTCAGCTGTGTCCCTGGACCTCTCCCTCTTTTCATGTCCTTCACAAGAAGCCCCTGTGGAATTTAGTAAACGGCCACGGCCATGTTCAAAGTGGGACCTAACCCGGCCAGCAGGTTTTCTGTTCCCACTAGCCATAGCCATCTGCTGTTCACTGAGCTGAGGATGGGGGGTGCTCTGCCATCCTCCGAGTGAAGGGTGGAGGGAGGATTACCATTTTAAACTGGCAGGTAGAGACAAGAGACTTGAGGGCTTGTTCATTTGGGAGTAGGCTGGGTTTGTCCTTTGTATCAAGAACTGCACTGTGGTGTAAAAGGCAAATACACCTTTCCCAGCTTTTCACAAAGCCTGTAAGGGACATCTCTTTTGTCTGCTCACATCATCCCCTTCTCCTGGAATATCTGCCACCCCCTGTTCTTGGGCACCTTTCTCATGCTGGAAATCAAAGAATTTCTCTGCAGTTTTCAAAACAAAACTAGGCCGAGAGTCAGTCCTGCTCCAGGAATGCGAACTGTAGGATGTGAGTCTCATGGCAGAAGCCAGAGTGCCATGAGCAAGGCTGGGTAGACACCAGCAGTGGGCCAGCCCATTGCCAACCAGCGACTCCTGAGGCCCCGCTGCAGCTCTGCCCTTCCCGTTTAGCTGTCTGATCCTTCTTTCAATTACACAGGATATTCCCATATCCTTCTAGTAAATTACTATTTTTGCCAAAGCCATTTTGAGTCTCTGTTCTTGAATCTAAAAGAGTCCTGACCAGTAAATCGATCACATCAAATGGAAAAACAGGACAGTACCCTGAATCACCACATTTTTGAAAGCCAACTCTCTGATTAACCAATTTGCCAAAAATCAATTCCTCAAATAATCTATCAGTATTTACTGGGAGACCTAGTCACAAAGCTGAGGACTTCCCCAGACTTTGGTTTAGCAGTGGCTTCTCTGAGGCTGTCACTAACTTTTAGCTATGATGTCATTCAGACTCTTCTAAGTCGGAATGTCAGTTTCCTATGGATTTCATATCTTGAATGCCCAGGATGTTTTGAAGAGTAGAAGTTTTATATGCAAATGAAATGTTTCCCTTAAATATAGTTTGCCAACTTTCTAATTTACGACCTTATACCCCTATTTCTGCCTGTTTCTTTTCTTCATCTTCTACTGCTGCTGCCTGTACCCCATCTGTATCCATGCCCACAAAACAGCTGTGACAAACTGTTTGAGATCCAGTTAAAGACGGCATCTGACCAATTTTAGTAATTTGATCATTCACAAGTTAGTCTTCAGGTGAAGTGTGAATAATTTATTTCCAATGACTTGACCATGACCCCAAACACCTTACCATTAAGGATAGGCTAGAAATCCAAGAGGGACCTACATAACCTAGCTTTTATTTACTCCTTTACCCTTCCTGTTCAGTAGTCTAGTTCATTTACCCCGGTAGTAGGTCTCCCCAGCCTCCAAGACAAATTCTGAGCCTGATCTGTACGATCTGTCCTGTTGCTTTGAGAGGGCCATGGCTCCGTCGTGGACTGGGCAGGGTGATTGCATTACCTATGCCCTCATTATAGCTGTTACTTCTTCACAGCACATCAGTCAGCTGCATTAATTAAATTTTAGTTATAGCTATTTGTTTACTATATCCTTCCCCACTAAACTGAAAGTCCTTGGGTGCAAGAACAAATTCAGTCCGGCGTCATCAATGTATCCAGGGTACCTGGCCAGTCGATGGCACCATTTGGAAACGTTCCTATCTTCAGCTTCCTATACCGACTCTGCTGCTGCTCACTTAAGCCTTCTGTCTTCCGCAGACTGAGGGTCAGACCCCAGTCATCCATGCCTTCTCTAGCAGTTCTGGCTCTTCTGATGGCCATGTGACTGGAAGGGCCTGGTCTCACCTGCTGGACAAGCCCATCCTAGCCTTCTGCTTCCAATTATTTGACCTGAGCAACTATTTCCTTCACCTGTCAGTTAAATCTTGGCCACTTCTGGGTCTACCCAAGAGAGGAGAAGGAGACACCTGACACCCATTATCTGCCATGACAAGAGAAGGGGACTCAGGGAGATGCTTCAGAAAGCGCAGGGACTGCTGCTGTTGAATGAATTGAGGTCAATATCAGGTTCTATCATTTTTCATGATGTGACGTGTTGTGAAGAAGAGTTAATGATAACAACTGTTTCACAGGGGCTGTTGTGAAAATAAATACAGGAGCAAATAGAGAATGCCTGGCCCAGAGCAGGTGCTCATTAGTACCCTCTCCCCCTCTGCCCCCTGTTGGGTCACAATTACCAGCTAGCTAAAGAGATTTCACACTTAGAGTCTCTGCCTGAGCTCACACCCTTGGCCCCTAGGACTTCCTACCCTTCTCTTGCTTTAAGGGAAAATTTAAAAGCCCTGGAAAAAGTGTGAAGGGTTTTAAAATTACCATCCAGTCTACACTCACATCAGGCCAAAGTCGGGCTGGACACAGAGGTGCTGCCTACAGCTTTCCCCGGACCTGGTGAAAGCCAGTTTCCTGATTTCCCCACTGACTGAGGGGTCTTTGCAGCTCTGCACAGCAAGCCCACTTCCTGAGCAGAGCCCATGTGTCCTGTGCAGCCCGTCTCTAGGCTGCTGCCCACCTGCCTTATCTGACCTTGACCTCTTAATTTAGGGTGGACAAATTTAGCAAAGAAAAATATAGAAATACAGAGTATCTATTTAAATTTCAGATAAACAACAAATACTTATTTCATGTATGTCCCAACTATTCATTGTTTACCTGAAATTTGCATTTAACTGGGTGCCCTGTATTTTATCTGGCAGTATGTGACTTTGCTGGTTTCATTCTCTGATGTGGCTTCCTAAATACCCCCTCCCCCGCCTCTCCACCCCACCACCCCGGGTCTCTCTCTGTCTCTCTCTCACACACAGACACACGCACACACACACACGCACACGCACACGCACACACACACACTCTTAACCCAAGCAGATCCATGGAGAGAGCTCAATAAAGTTAATCCTCTCCCCACCCTTGCCTGTCTGCCTCAGTCAGGAGTCTCTAACAACAGTCCTGTTCTTACTTGTTTATCCAGCTGCTAGCCTCACTTTTACATGTCTGATCATTTACACTGGGCACTAGCCTGGCCCAGGCCCATAACAAACCATGCCCTTGGCCCAATACCAGCTGTTTCTGTAGCCAGAATGGGTACCGTTTTTCCTTATGCACTAAAATGTAAGAAGAATAACTTAGCCCTTTCCATTTCAAGCCCCTGTTTGCATCTCCCTCTAAAAAAGTGATCACCCAGCAAGTAAGGAATCATTCAAGGTCCTGCACTATTTTGTTTTCCCCCTCTTTTCTAGGCACCAGTGATATATTCCAGAAAACCTCTCTGGCCCTCACTTTCGGTCTCTGCTGAGCTCTTTGCACTGTTTTCTTAAGGTATTTTTGTTGTTGTTTTGGCTTGTTTGCATGAAGTTACACTCCAGAGTGCCTCCCTGAGGTAAAATTATGGAGGGGCAGACTGTATTTGGAATTCTCAAGTTTGAGAGTTGGTAAGTCTTGGATCTCGGACCAGAAGAATGCCAAGGTCTGGTAGTATATCCAAAATTCTTTCATTTGACTTTACGATTTCCAGAAGCCATAGATTTTCATCTGAGACTAGAAGAGCTACAGTTTAAATTGTCAGAGATCCCCAAAACACAAAGCAAGCCCCAGGCCCTATGACCTCATGATTCTGAAGGGAAAGAGTGAGAAAAGATCAGAGAATCTGAACCAGTGCAGCCTGCCAGATGTCAGAGAGAAAGAAACACCTGCTCCAGCCACATTGAAGACAAAACAAAACAGTGCTCAAACTAGAGAAAGAAGGAAAATCTTTTGTCATCACACACGAAATGTTTGGCAACTGAATGAACTTTTGCATCAAGCTCATTTTGGTGAGGGTTATGAATACAAACATCAAAAGATTTTTTTCAGAGCGCCCAAGAGAGAGCAGATGTTAATTAGAATGAAATTGCAGCAAGGCAGGCTGAATTTTGTTTTGTCCTGGTGTTGCATTATTAGTTCATCACATCCACTTAGCACTGCAGCCTGTGCAGAAAAGAATCTATGCAAATAGTCTGGGCTATAGAAGCCATGATCAGAGTGTGGGCCTGGGCCACAGGCATCAGCACAGCAGAGGAACATGTTAGAAGTGCAGTTTCTTGGGTCCCCCGTCAGGCCCGCTGAACTCAGGCAATGGAGCCCAGCAAACTCTGTTACGAGCCCTCCAGGTGATCCTGATGTACTAGAACAACCGCTCAGATAAACAGCACGAACCTTCGTGGTTTGTGGTGATTACCTGGGAACTCATGCTGTCTAAGGCTTCTGGACAAAAGAAACAGCTAGTGGTTTTTTCATTGTTTTTGATTTTGTTTTTGTTTTAAATATGGCAGGAGTCTAACTTGGTCCCTACCTTGCTTCGCATCAATGTCAAAGCCCATGTGGTGTTAATTCCGGACACACAGTTATTTATTTAGTTACCCACAAATAACAAAAGCATTGTTTTCTTACTCCTTACCCTTGTCTGGAGTTCTGAAGAGGGGGAACCAGAGGTAGAGAGAGAGAGAGAAGGATCCAAATTCCTGTCTGTCAATATGGAGCAACAGTAAACAAAAACAGGTCTCTTAGGGGTTGCAAAATTGCCTTTACATATTTTCCCTGACCCTGAATACAACTGACGTACCAGTCAGTTTACTTAAGAAAAGCAAAAGGGGGAATTCCCTGGTGGTCCAGCGGGTAAGACTCCACGCTCCCAATGCAGGAGGCCCAGGTTCATCCTTGGTCGGGGAACTAGATCCCGTGTGCATGCCGCAACTAAGAGTTCGCATGCCACAACTAAGACCCTGTACAGCCTAAATAAGTAAATAATAAATAAATATTTGAAAAAAAGAAAAGCAAAAGGGAGACAGTGAAAGGGCACCTGTGCCACTCACAAGTTTTTAAAACTTATTTATACTCCCCACTGTGATGGCAAAATAACTCTAGATTTCTCTTGAGGCTGATTGATATTCAATGTAAATTTGATAAAGTGCTTACAACTTCTACACCATCTACTTTTTCCCTACATACTTCACTATAATATTTCTAAGACACTCTTTACATTAGAAAAAAGATTTGAATTATGATTTTTTCAAAGACATGATATTCATGAAATGACTCCTAATTGTTACCAGCTGGGCAGCCCCTTTCCCACAAGGTGAGGGCTCCTAAAATGATGAGGAAAGCATCCGAATTTTCTTTTTCAGTCAGTGAAAATCAAACACTTTTGAATGAGAATTAAGCTGGCCTTCTAGAATGTCTAAATGTCTCCGTTTTCACAGTGGAAGACTTGTGGCTTTGGTCTCTGTCTCAGAGGTCAAGACGTGAGAGTGAGGTTGCTGTGCTTGAGATCTGCTGGATGGCTCATTGCCCCTGACTCAAGCCCCATCTCAGCACATACAACCTCCATCTAGATTATTTTTGCCCTGTTATATGGCTCTTAATTACAAGCCCATACATTTTTAAACCTTGGGTAACTGTACTGATCTTAAGCAACGATTCTTGGTAGGGGCCTGATAGTGAATGAGTCATATACTCTATGGCCTTCCCGAATATAACTTTGCATTAAAAGTATGCTCACAAGGTCCTAAACTTAAGTGTGTTTATCACATATTAAACACACACACAGGGATTAGTGAGATTTGGGGTTTTGTCTGTGAGATTGGTGAAACAGGCTTTCTGCTTTACATTTACTTTTGTGATCAGGAAAAAAAAGTAGATTTAATTTTAAAATAATAAAACTATTTGACTTCAAAGTAACTCCCCCCAAGTATTTATTAATTTCTGTGGTGGTTTTAGCATATGCTCACCTTCCTCCTCCCCCAGGTGTGGGCTGGAGTTAATGTTTCTCTTCAGAGAAATAAAGTAGGGAAAGGGAAGAACAGTAACTTTACAGTGGAGGGTCCTGGAAGGTACCACCTTAACCAAGCCAAGGTGAATATCACCAATAATAAGTCATGGTGATGTCATATTGATATCATGTGATGGGAAGGTCAACTCAGTGGCATTCTACCCTGAAATCCATAACCCCAGTCTAACCATGATAAAACATCAGACACACACAAATTGAGGGACATTCCTCAAAATACCTGACCAGGACTCTTCAAAAGTATCAAGGTTGTAGAAAACAAGGAGAGACTGAGAAAATATCACAGATTGGAAAAGACAAGCCAACTGAATGCAGCGCGCCATCCTGAACAGGATCCTGGAACAGGTAAAGGACATTAGTGGAAACAGTAGTAAAATGTGAACAAAATCTGTCCCAGTGTGAATTTCTGTGTTTTGTAAAATATACCATGGCTGTGTAACGTGTTAACATTAGGGGGAAAGTATATGGGAACTCTCTGTACTGTCTTTGCTTCTCGAATGATTTCAAAATAAAGTGTCATGGACATATATACACTACCAAATGTAAAATAGATAGCTAGTGGGAAGCAGCCACATAGCACAGGGAGATCAGCTCAGTGCTTTGTGACCGCCTGGGGGGGTGGGATGGGGAGGGTGGGAGGGAGGGAGACGCAGGAGGGAGGAGATATGGGAACGTGTGTATATGTGTAGCTGATTCACTTTGTTATAAAGCAGAAACTAACACACCATTGTGAAGCAATTATACTTCAATAAAGATGTTTAAAATATATATATATATATAATAAGGCTGGGGGCATTTATAAAAACACTAAGCCATCCCTCTGCCAACCACAACTTATGTACCTAGGCAGCTATTATCTGAGGGCATTGCAGTCAGTCCTTACAGACACAAGAGCTCTCATAACTTTGAGTATCCTTGTGACCATCTCCCACAGGAGCAGCACATCCTAAGAAGATGTGAAATCACCCTCTGCTTGAGGAAGAGAGGAGTTGGGACAGGAATTCTGCTCACAGCATGCCCCGCATGGCTCCACTGTCGAGCCCCCCTCTCACGGACCACCCCACTGTGGCATGCACGCACCTTTCTTGTGGCTGCCCTGGAAGAGAAAGGGTGCATCTGAATATCCAGCCATTTCATCTCTTCCAAGCGAGCCCAACCAGCCAATCTGCTTTTCTCCATTTGTCATAAACACAGGACAAGGACATTTTAAATGCTCTTTTTGTTTGGTTTTGCTTTTTTTCTCCCAGCATGAAAAGAGCTCTTTTACCTCTGAGGGTTTATGTTCCATCATTTCATGGGCATTGATCTCTTTGCCCCATAGCCCAGTATTTCAAACGCCTGAAATCTCACTACACTTTGCCACTGGATTTTATTTTCTATCCTACTTCCCAGGCAGAGCTTCTCGTTTTTGAAAAACAAAGGATCCTGCCAGTACAGCAACCTTGCTCACAACCTATTTCAGGATGACATCTGACCCAGGAGGTTTGCATTTTAGCTCAGCTGTTGCTGGTACTGTCATCACACAAGATTCTCCCGTGAGCAAAAACCCTCCTATGCCCCTGTGGATCGCAAAGGGTGTAATTGAATAGACACGAATGGTAACAATGGGCATCCGGTATATACAGGGCACTTCACCTTTGGAGACCACTGGCACTTCATCTTTATGATCATTTGCAAATATACACTGAGGAGACTTTGATGAGGAGATAATGAAAACATTGAACCAGACAAAGGAGAACCTGTCTCAAAGGTTTTGGCCATGAATTCTTACTAGGTTCCTGAGGCAAGTCAGGAACAGAGGAAAAGAATGGGAAGAGATTAATCATGTAAATATTTGGTTCCCTAGTCTCCGGTGGAGACTCACATGTGCTCCAAGGAGCTCTGACTTTTCTTTTTTTTGGGGGGGGGGGGTGGGCGGGAAATATTAGGACATGCTCAGAAATGAGACTCCTGAGTCATTGTGGGTTGACCTGGGAGACAAGATCCTTGCTGACAACGTCCATTGAGCCATGCACAAGTATTGAACTCCAGCTCTGCAACTCAGCAAGATAGTGCCTATGATTATATAAGACGGAAACTCATTGGCTTCAAAAACAAAAACAAGAGCAAAACCATATTTATCTTACTTGTTTGCATGCTTAGCTTACAAGTAACATTTTCACAATATTTTTTTTTAAAAAACCACCATAATTCCAACATTCAGCAAGTCAACTCTTTGTTTATTCAAGTGCCCTTCTAGGAGTTGTTCATGTATGGTCATTTTTTACAAAATTGTAATCATAGCATAAACAGATTTTTAAATTTTGTTGTTTAGCTTTAAATGACACAGCATTTTTCTAAGCTGCTCTAAAATATACATAATTACTGTTTTTAGTAACTGTACAATATTCTATTTTGTTGGTATACTGTAACTTATTTAACTAGCCCTTCTTACTGGGTATGAAATGTTTTCCAGTTTTTTGCTATTATAAATCAGAATTCAATGTGTGTGGCTTTTCTCTTTTTCTGGATAATTTATTTGGGATAACTTCCCAGAGGTTGAATTTAGAGGCTAAGGAATACTTTTTAATTTTCATTTTTATAGCTCATCAGTAATTTTCCAGAGGCCTTATCTATAATATGTTTCCTTGTCTAAATGAGTTGAGAAGACTGGAGATAACAGTGGAATAGACATGCAGCCTTGTTTCTGTTGAGCACCGGAGCCATATGTCAAAGTGTCTACTGGACATCTCTATTTGGATGTTTTGTAAGTATTTTAAATTCAACATTTCCACAACTCCAGTTATCGTATTCTTCCCACTTCCTCAAACCTGCCCTCCTCCGGTGCACCCTGGCTCAGAGAAAAGTGTCACCATCCACCCCATTGCTCAAGCCGGAAGCCTAGGAGTCATCCCTGATTCCTTCTTTGCCCTCACCTCTCCCTCCATCTAATCAATCATTATGTGCTGTGGGTTCTGTCTCCTGGGAATCCCTTGAACCTGACCATTTCTCTAAATATCCACAGATCCTATTCTAGTCCAAACCCCGTTGTCTCTCACCTGAACTACTGCACTAGCCAAGTAACTGGACCCCACGCCTCTGGTCTTATACCCTTCTAATCATTCTTGTTGCACACAGGCAGATCTTTCTAAAGCATTTCATTCCTGTGCTTAGAATTCTTTGTTTTCCCATTTCCCTTTGCATGATTCTAAACTCCTCATCCAGATTCACAGGGCTGTGTGGGATCTGACCCTTTCCAATCTCTCCAGTTTCATTATGAGTCATTCTCCTCCTTGTTTTCTCTGCACTAGCCATTCTTGTCTTATCTTTGTTCCTGAAATGTCCCTTGCTCCATCTTGCCCTGGGGCTTACACGTGTGCCTTTCTCTCTTTTACCGCCCCCTGTCCCCCACCTCCTAATCCTCCTAAATCCTGCCCACCCTTTGTATCACATCTTAAATAAATGTCTCTTCCTCAGAAAGGGCCCTGGCATCAATCACTCCCACCACCTGGACTGTCGTAGTGGAGTGATACGCTCTCATAACACTCTATGCCTCTCCTCCAGTAACATTTATCTCACTCTGTTATTAAACATCTGTCTCCACCCCCAGATTGTTAGCTCCATGAAGGGAAGAACTGGTTTTTGCCTTGGTCATCACTGCATCCTCAGTGACCAGCATGCATTTGAGACATAATAGGTACTCCATCTATATTTGTTCAATGAATGAACAAATGAATGAAGGGCCTAACCCTATTCTCAGACCCTATTTTTAAGATGTTTCCCATCACATTAAATGGGATATTCCGAGAATCCTACTCCCAAATATATTGCTTATGATTCACACCTCCACATTTTATACTAAAGGTGCACTAAACTGCAATAGGAATATTTTAACAGTTGATTTTTCTCTCCCCAGGTGGATAGATTATTAGTACAACAGCAGACCAGTGACTAAAGGTAAGGCTAATCCTACATATTTTCTCCTCTTCCCTGCTTCTCAGACTTGTCCTTTTGGAGAGGAGTGATAAAGCGGATGGATTTAGTTTTTATGTCAGTCATCATCAGCTGAATGGAGGTTTTCTGTGTGAAAGGAAAGGCTAGCATTAAATTGATTGATGGTTCATTTTTCCTATTTGCTCCTTGGTCACTGGAGTGACACAGGGAGAGCTGTCTAGTTAGAGGTGTGTGAGACAATGGCTCTGACAAAGGCTGTTACACACACAGAATTCATCGCTTATAACCGATCCCTGGAAATGAGCATATTCACACGTAGTCACTTGCATGTTGAACTGGCTGGGAAAAATCCATCCTGCACTTATTCAAGGGCTATAAGAAATTAACATTAGCATGTAATCTCACAAGGAATACTTGTAATTGTATTTCTCTAACACATGGGAGATGACAAATAATTCATATGTATATTAATAATTTCACCTTTGAGTTTTCTTCATTTCTCGTCACACCAGGTCCTGTAAGATATGCAAATATGTGATTTCCACGCACTGCTGTAGTTGTATGCGGCACAGGTGTTGTATCCTACCAGACTTCAGCCTTAGAGCCTATTGCTGTTATCACTTCCCTTATTAAAACATCCACGGTTTTTGCCCTAGAAGGTGAAGCTCCAGGCAGAAAGAAAGAATTCACCAAGTGGATCCAATATTGTCTACCAGGGTTTATTTTTCCCCTGGGACTTGCACACAGAAAATTCCTCTGCCACCAGCCTGCCACCAGAAATGGCTGCACCCTCTTGAATGCTCCAGCACAAGTGGGGACAAAATCTTCTGCCTCTGGCTGTCCTTAGCACAGCTAAGCCTGGCTGGGCCTGTCAAAGAAATTCAAGTACAAAAGGAGCACACAGGAGGGATAAACACAAAGAAAGCAAGAATGATAAAATGCCCTGCTTAAAAAGTGCAGATTTCTGAACCTGCCTTGGCCACCTTGCTCTGGAGGCTCAAGGGCCCTTCTCTTTCTATAATTTTCTCCTGAGGATGATGTTATGCTCTAACCTGAAAAGGGAGCAGTGCACCTGACTTCCTGGCTTCTCAGCAGTGGTGTCACTAGTTACAGATGAGCCTCCGTCCAAAGTCTAAGTGAGTTTTCCCTTTGTTCCTCCAATGCAGACAGTATAAAAGTATCTCACCCCTCTCCTTCCAGCAGGAAACGTGAGTATATGAATAAGAGCAACCATCTGTTGGATTCTGGTTCTGGGCCCAGCATCGCAATAAGAGAAGTTTCTTAGGGTAAGGGGCAGGGGTAGGGTGAGAGGCAATAGGGGAGAACTTGTTTTGTGATTCACAGGAAAGCGCAAGTTCACAAGAAATGTAACATGAGTCCATGGGGGTCATTGATAACCAGGTCTCTTGTTTCTCTCTCCCTCTCCCTTTCCCTCACCTTCTCTGTCACTCTTCCTCCCTATCTATTATCTATCTATCTATCATCGATCTATCTATCTACCTATCTTCGGAACTGCTAATGGGAATGTATACAGATGCCAAATGTGGCAGTTATCTTATGCCATACCTACTGGCCTGCTGGTGGGAAACACGCTCTAGACCAGTGCTGTTTGCAGGGATGGAAATAGTCTGTATCCAATGGTGCTGCCCAAGATGGTAGCCACTAGGCTCATGTGGCTACTGAGCACTTGAAATGCGTGACTAAGAAAGTAAATTCTGAATTTCATTTAATTTTAATTAAAGTTAAATAGGCACACATGGCTGGTAGCTAATGTTTTAGGCAGTGCAGCTCAAGAGGCGAAATGTGTCAGGGACCCAGCTGAAAGTAGGTGCAGCATCTCTGCCACAGAGGTGAAGTCCCACCCCCACCAATCCGCTTGTCAAGCCATCTGGCCCAACAAAAGAGACTCTTCAGGACCCCCTGTTTATATCATGAGACCTGCACACAGCCTTGATGATGTGCTCTCAGAGCACTCTGTGATTTTTCCTTTGGGACACTTTTCACAGCTGTAATTTAGAAACCATTTGTGAGGTTCATTCATTATTTATTTTGTTTAATAAACAGATATTTATCCAGTGTCCCAGGCACTGTTTCAGGCACTGGAAATGCAAAGTGATCAAAGTAGGTAAAGACCCTCTCAGGAGCCTGCTTTCCAGTTGGCAGAGCCAGACCATAAACAAGTAAAGGAATAAATGTATTTATTTATCACTTCACTCAAGAAATTCCAAGAGTTTTATGAGTTTTGTGCCAGGAACCAGGTATGAAAACCATATATACATTATTCATATTACAACGTCACATCATTCTTTTCCCACCATTACCATAGAGTAAGTAGTCAATAAATATTTGTGGGCTAAATGATTTGCAGATAGATGATGGCAGGGGCAGAGTTAGGGGAGACTGTGCACCTTCTAGCCCACCCTCTGTATTCACTGTTGCCTTCACACTGACCTAGCCGCGGTCAGGTTTTATGAGCCATGGCCCACCGTGCAAGGAGGCAGGTGAGTTGCTATGAGCGAGGTAGAATGGCAGGAGTGCCCCTTGGCCTCCCTTCCCATCAACTGACCCCGTGCCTCGTTGATTGCGAAGCTAGAACAATATGGTGAGGAAGCAGATGGAGGGCGCAGCGGAAGAGGTGGTGTCGTGGCTCACGCTGGTTGCTGAGCTCCATGGGGAGATGGATGCTGACAGCTCAGGGGGGTGGTGGCAGGAGAAGCCGTGTACATCACGAGCTTGCTCCGCATTCCTGTAACAGCAACGATGAGGGCAACTGTATCCCTGTTCTCCCCCAAGGAGAAAGGTCGGTTATGCTCCCACACCCCTTTCACCTCTTCCTCCCGGGAAAGACAACGTCCCCAGTGTGCCGGGGTCTAGCAGGTGTATGGGGAGACTTCACAGGGGGATGAGACCTGTACATCCTCTGGTCCAGGATGGATGGAGGGGGGCACCCTTTCCCCAGGAGCCTGAGGTAAGCACAAGATAGAGGAGGCAGAGCTGTAGCTGCCCTCCCTTTCCGGTCCCTCCTCCAGAGAGAACAAGGCGCCGCCTGCTCTGCTCCCGCCCCACTTCCATCCCGACTCCTGCCGCTGCCGTCCACTTACTAAAAGGCCAGGCCCGAGCCCCACAGGTGACGCACACCGAACAAACAGCAACTTCAGCCGTCTTCAGGGCCCATCCTCCACCTGCAAGGGGTACCTGAGTTACCAGTTACGTGGAGATCACAATGACCCCAAGCGATCTGTACGAACCGCCCTCGCGCCGCCACCCCACTCCGAGCCAGAAGCAACTGGAGAGTGAGACACAACTTCTCACGCGGCAAAGGTGGATTCGAGACATGCAAGACCAGACTGAAACCCTGGGGAAGGGCACCGTGACCGCTGCTCAGGGCTGGCCCTTCAGCCTAAACCCGGCCTCTGGACTGAAAGGTGAGACGTTCCCAGGCTGCAGCGCAGGGGGGAGGGGGAGGGGCAGCTGAGATGGAGGCAGGGCTGGAAGGAGGAGTGGAGCAAACCAACAACAGAGGCGCCCGCATGCCGGGCGGGGAGGGTCTCCTTCCAGCCTCGGGGCTCCCAGTGAAAATCCAGCAGAAGGCAATGTGTGAAACTCCCGCTTCTCCTAGGGGTCCGGCCCTCCTGCAGCTCTCACGCACTCCCACCTTTCCCCTGTCGCATGGCCTCGCTGCTCCCTGCCATGTGGCCTCCAATCCTCTCCTGTGCTTTGCACCTGCCGCCCAACCGAGTGATCATCCAGGGCTTTAGGGTCCCCGGAGGGAGGCTCATCTTCTATTTTACCTCCGTTTCTAGAACCTGCTGCGTCATCGCGGTGGAGACCAAGAGCTAGACCCTGCACCTGGGGAAGTAGGCGGGGTGGAAAGGGTGGAGAATGCTGAGGACTGACTGTGCCCCACCACCTCAGTTCCTACCACGTTCCCTGCCGCCGGTGCTGAAGCAAGGCTGAAGACAGAGCGTGGTGGGAGGCAGGCCTCCTCTGTGGGCTGTGCAGCGCCGCCTTCTCTCAAACCAGACCCTGGACCACCCTCTGCCCCAGACTCTCAGACATCCATCATGTCCCTGACTTCAAGCCCCACAGCGTGGAGCTCCTCCCGGGGGAAGGAGAAGGTCCAAGGAGGGGCTGGGAGGAGACAGAAACTCAGCTCAACTGGCACATCAAGGTCCGGGGCCTCACCTCTCCTGGTATTAAAGGGGAGGCTCTATAAGCAGAGAAGGGAAGCCAGCTGAGTGACCTCTGAGTGGAAATCGGGGCAGACGTCTTTTGCAACAGAATCCCTGTGGGAAACATGACAAAATTAGTCATGGGAATGAGGTCTCCCTCAGAGGATGTAAGAATCAGTGGCTTGAAAATAACCGCAAGGTCATCTGGTCCAGCTGCCACCAGTTGCCTGAATTTTTCCAACAAATTTTTGGACAAGCAGTTATCCAGCCTCACACAGCAGCTCAGTGCGCCACGTGGCAGCCCCTCCTGTTGGGGGACAAGATTTTAAAAGCCCCCTGGGGGTCCAGCACTTCCAGGGGCAGCTCATAGTGGGCAGAGGGCAGCACACAGGGGCCTGGATCCAGCACATTCCTCCATCAGGCTGGTGTGTTTATACTCCCCTGATTTCCAGCAAAGACCCTTGGTGAGATCAAGATTTCTTTACTTTGGCCTGCTTATGTGGCTGCTTTAGTGAACCAGCCTTAAAATGTTCCCCAGGGGAGGCCAATCTTTTGTTGTTATTGGCTTTTATTCTTATGAAAGCTCTGGGAATCATGATTTCAGAACCAGAAGAAACTTAGTCATCTCGTCCAACCTCCTCATTTTGACTTATGAAAACTGAAGGGAGCCATGAGCCTTGGGGTGGAATTCAGACAACATCCCCGCTGTTTCCACCCAGTGCATCCTCTGAGGTTGCAGCTCCTGTAGCCCTGGGACCCTCATAAAGGTGCTCAGTGCCCTCCCTTCAGTTTCCCATTACCTGATCCACTGCAGCACTGGCCCTGTTGACTCTTCCCTTGTTGTCAAAATCCTCCTTCCTTGGGCTTTGCATCACCGTTCCTGGTTTCCACTCACCTTCTTTCCAATCTTCTCTGCTGGATGTTTTTCTACCTGCCCCGTAAATGCAGGTATTCCCTACAGCATGCTCTGGCCCCATCTTGCTACTCACTCCAAATATTCTTTCTCTTGGTTACAATCACTGCCTATATATGGATTATGCCTATAGTTTATCCATATCCATCTTCAACCCACAGCTCTCTCCCCAGCTAGTGGTTGAACTTCAGAGCCATAGATCCTACTGCTTACTGACTGTTTCCTTCTCAGTGCCTCATAAGCATCTTCACTCAATATGTTAAAAAATGGAATTCATTATCCACTCCCCCCAACCTTGTTCCACTCCTGCATCCCCTACCTCCCCGATACCTGCCTCTAACTGTCGTAACACTCAAACCCAGAAGTTATTCTAGACTTCTCTATTTCCCTCAACTCCTACTTACAATTTGTGCTCACCATGAAGAAATGATGGAAGGAGTACAGCAAACGATTGCAACAAGATTGAGGAAAGTGGACTTGCTTCCCAACCTTGAGGGATGTCAAGAATATGACAAAGAACAGATTCTCAGACTCTTCTGTTAAGGTCAGCAGACAAACCAGGTTTGCATTACCTCCTACCATTGCACAGGGCAAGGTCTGGGGAAAGGGTGTGCAGCTTCCGTGCTCTCTTTGAGGGCATCACCTTCCCCATGTTTCCACGTGTTCACAGACCTAGGAGCTCTCCAAACCCTCTCCTTTTGGGTTTTTTTATGGAGGCCTCATTACATAGGACATGCTTGATTAAATCATTAGCCATTAATGATTGGACTCAATCTCCAGCCCCTCTCCCCTCCCAGAAGACTGGGGCTGGGGAGGGGCTCAGGACTGAAAGTTCCAACTCTCTAATCATGTGGTTGGTTCCCCTGGTAACAAAGCCCCATCCTTAGATGCTTTCCAAAATTTACCTTATTAACCTAAACCCAGCTATGGGGGAAATGGGCTTGTTATGAATGGTAAGACATCCATTTCACCTGTATGGCTCTGAAGAGACTTCAGGAACTGAGGACAAGAAATCAAATATTACAACAAAAGATGCCCCCATTCCTCTTATTGCTCAGGAAATTCCAAAGGTTTTGGGAGCTGTGAGCTAGGAATGATGGAACCAAAATCTATGAGAAATATATTTTGGTCATCTGAATGAGCAAATAAATATTCTTATAAATCACAATATCTCAGGCTGCCAAAGTCTGTGCAGCTCCTCCTTGACCACTGCCTCCTCCAAACATTTCAGCCACTTAAGTCTACTCACCTTAAAAATAATGTGCTCATTCGGGCAGCTTTGCTCCACTGATTGTGCCTCTCACAGCTACATTTCTTATCTCCTCTCTGCTTCCATTTCCTCACCTTCCCTTCTTCTCTCACTGCATTATCTGCCTTATGCCCCAATACTCCCCTGAAACTGCTCTCACCAGTGGCCTCCATGTTCCTAATTCCAGTGTTTACTTTTAGTCCCGGCCTTGCTTGATCTCTTCATAATATTTGGCACAGCTGACTGTACCTTCCTTTGTACCCTTGGCTTCCTTGACACGATCTTTTTCTCCTAACTTCATGGTAGGCTCTTTTGCCTACGTGACCCAGGCCTTGAAATGTTGGAGTCAGGTGGCATTCTGCCCCAGCCCTCCTTCCTTATTCATCCTAACCCTTTCCTTGTGACCCCATCCACCCCAGTGACGTGGCTCACCATCTGTCTATAAACTAATGGCTCTTAATATCTGTTGCACCTGCTCAGGCTTGCTCCTAAGCAGGAATGTCACCACAGGGATGTTGTCTATGTATACGTCACACTCAGAACCTTCTCCACCTTCTCACCCTCACCACCACATCACTCTGCATCCCAAACCCCACTTACTTCAGGAAGCCTCCCAGGAGATGACACACACCTGCTGTTCAAGGCTGACCGTGAGGTTCATCTTTAACCCCTCTCACTTCCCAACCACCCAAATCCACCCAAATCCTTTTCAAACAGGCTCTAAGTTCATGTCCTCCTCTCTAATGCGGACTGCCCCAGCCTGTGACCATCATCTCTCAACTGCAATCACTACAGCAATCACCTCTCATCACATCTCCCTGTGTCCACTCTTGACCTTTTCCAACCCATTCTCACACTGCATCCAGAGAGGACTTTATAAAATGTGCACAGGACTATGTCACTTGACTGCTTAAAAGCCTTCGACGGTCCCCATGGTTAGGGTAACACCCCCACCCAACAACCAAATCAACATGGCTTAATTTCTGTCTCACAATGCCATTTCTCAAACCCAACTCTCCAGCTTAATTCAACATTTTCACTTCTTCAAATGCTTCAATTCTTTCTCATGTCTAATTAATTAATTACTATTCCCACCCATTAGACTTGAAGATCCATGAGGTCATGAATCTTTGTTTTGTTCACCACGGTATATACAGCAATAAGCACAGTGCCTAACACATATTTGGGAAAAATATGATTTATTTATTCAGAAAATAGCTTTTAAGTACCTAATGTGTATCAAGCTCTATTCTATTCATTGCAGCACTATTTACAACAGCCAGGTCATGGAAGCAACCTAAATGCCCATCGACAGATGAATGGATAAAGAAGTTGTGGTACATATATACAATGGAATATTACTCAGCCATAAAAAGGAACGAAATTGAGTCATTTGTTGAGACGTGGATGGATCTAGAGACTGTCATACAGAGTGAAGTAAGTCAGAAAGAGAAAAACAAATATCGAATATTAATGCATCTATGTGGAACCTAGAAAAATGGTACAGATGAACCGGTTTGCAGGGCAGAAATAGAGACACAGATGTAGAGAACAAATGTATGGACACCAAGGGGGGAAAACCGTGGTGGGGTGGGGATGATGGTGTGCTGAATTGGGCGATTGGGATTGACATGTATACCATCACACACTGATGTGTATAAAATTGATGACTGATTAAAAAAAAAAAAAAAAAGAAAATAGCTTTTAAGTACCTAATGTGTATCAAGCTCTATTCTTGGTTCTTCGTGATATGGAAATAATAATTTTTTAAAAGAGAGACAAAACTCCTTGCCCTTAAAGGAGTGTATATTCTAGTAGAGAGAGACAGAATAAACACAATGAGAAAAATGTACAATATATCTGATGGTGATAAATTCCACAGAAAAAAATTAAGTGGGGGAGGAGGAGGAGGATGGAAAGAGAAAGAAAAGGAGGGAGAGGGAAAGAGAGAGAAAAAACCAAGTGGATATTTGGAGGAAGAATGCTCCAGCAAAGGGAGTGGACAACTTCAGATGTCCTGGATGAGCATATAGCTTCAGAGTTCATGGGCCAGAAAGGTCAGCGTGACTGGAGCAGAAAGAGCCAGGGGAGAGCCATGAAAGGTCAGTGCAGAGACACAAGGGGCTCCGTGACACAGGAGCTGAGGGAGCTTTCATGCTGTGCAATGTGGAGCCACTGGAGTGCCTTCAGTAGAGGAGTGCCATGGTGTGTCAGGGATTCCAGCAGTCTCACTCAGAATGCTATGTTGGGAATAGACTGAATGGGAGTAAATATGGGAGCAAGAGTGCCGGGTAGGTGGCTTCTGCCGCCATCTGGATGGCAGCTCCAACCAGGGTGGTAGCAGAGAGGTTGAATACCATACATATTTTGAAGGTAGAATTGACAAAGTTTACTGATGAACTGGATATTACATGTGAGAGGAAGAGGAAGCAAGAATGATTCTAATAGTTTTCGGCCTGAGCAAATGGATAGATGGAGTTGCCACTGAGATGGGGAAGACTGTGGAAGGAGTAGGTTTGAACATATTAATTTTAAGCAGCCTATTAGACATTTGAGATATTTCATGCTGATCAGAGTTGCATTTTTTTAATTAAAATATCACTTGTCAAAATGCCTGATATCTTTTTGCATGAGTCTCATTCCTTTCAGGCTCAAGGCTCTGGCCCTATCCCAAACTTTATAGATGTTGTAAAACTTGTCTAAGGGGATACATTAGTTTGGTACCGTCTGTGGTGCCAGATCTTCAGAACTGCTGCTGTCTAGATTTACTCTGAGCATCGTTTTAAAAATTTAATAAGCAAAACATTCCTGGTTGTGCAGAAGGATTGGAACTACTCTTCACTCTAAAGCTTCCCAAACTCAGAGGTATTAGATGAGGTTTTCTTGGCCAAACCATGTGCCAGGTCCTCTGATAAACCATCTGCTAGGAATCTGTCCTTCCCTAACACTGAGCCAAGCTCTCCAGATGGGGCTGGGAAAGGACTCCAGTCTGGATAACGAAGGCAAAGAGATAACCATGGGCATGTTTTCAAATCATTGCGCCTGGGCCAGCAAGGACATCCTCAGCCAATGCCCTTTCAGGCCTTCTTAGAGTGGTAAAATCATTGCTGGCCCAAGGATGGGACATTTAAGCTCAGCAAGTCCCTGAAAGAACCTCTGTGGGTAAATTGGGGGCAGATGTTGCCCCCATGAGTAAAGTGAAGAAAATCACAAAACTCCAACCTGCTGAAAGACAAACGTTTTACCTCAAATCTACAATGCTAAACGAGTGAGTGCACTTTCTTTCCTTAAAATAACTTGCTTGCTAAGGAAAAAGATGTGCACAGTTCTCAGACTCAAAAGTGCATCCAAGGAAAAGAGCCAAGTTCTACAGACAGTGCATAATCCACCTGCAGGTTCTTGGGACAGACCTTCGGGGGATTAAAATTTTAGTGTCTCGATTTGGAATGAGTGGTCCCCTCTTGAAGAACTTATGAAGCAAGGGGTCCAGCTGAATTCCTAGGGTAGTCCTGGACAGTACCTCTCTTGCTATTCTCATATCAAATAGAGGAACAATATTTCTTGGTGCCGGGGACAGGAGTATCCATCAAATAACCAACCTGGTTTCTCTGAGAATTAGCTCACAAGACTGATTAGCAACAAGATTTCCAAACCCTTCAGGGAAAAAGGCAACAGCAATGCAATGGGGATAAAGCTCTTCAAAGGGAGGCTTTGAAGATAATAACATGCAGTTGAACGTAGAATCACTATAGGTTTACTATTTAAAAATTCATCTAGAATAGATAGGTAAGTAATGCACTGGGTAAATAAGAATAGATGGAGTAATTTTATTAATAAATGTATTAAATAACATGATACTCATCTACCTAAACTTTAAAAAACAATGTAAATAGTTCAAGTAGATTCTGTTTTCATCAGTATCTAAGGTAGGGGTTCAAATGGGGAGACCCCTAGAGGGAGGTATGAGAATCTCAGAGATGTAGAAACCACACTTGTCTCTCCCAACCTGGAAACTGTGATCTGCTGCAGGTATAAGACCCATAACTCTATCCCCACAAAGATACGCAGGGGAGCGCAGGTGTTCTCCAGCTGCACTGGGGCAGATAAATGTTGGGAATGAATTGATGTGTATTCATCATAATGTACATTTGTAAATTTGTCTGTGATGGTAGGCGGCAGTGATCCTGTCCTGAAAATTACTCTGGAATCATGCCCGCAACACTGACACGCTCATCACGTGTTTGGGGGTTTAACCAGAGAGGCAGGGGTCCTACTGGGGCCACTTGCTAGCTGTGTGATCTTGAGCAAGTGAAGAAAGCTTTATGTGCTTGGTCTCTTCATCTGTAAAGTGGGTAGTAATAGTACAGCTCTCATAGGAAGTAGATGAAATGATTTAGTATGTACAAAGCTTTTCTTCCGGTTCCTGGCCCATAACAAGTGCTGTATAGTGTTTGCTATTTTAATGTCCCCATCATTGTTGGCATAGACACAGATTCTATACCGAATCTGCCCAAGAAATGGATTAAAAGGATGCAAGCAAACAAGTCACTGATAGTGTCCCATATCCTGAAGTGACTGCCACCCGAAAATGCCCAGGAACCAAGGCAGGATGGGAAATCACAGAGCGCAGGTTGAGCACTTTTAGACCCTGCTGTGCAGGGAGAATGAACTGGCAGAGCTTTGTGGCTAGAGGACAAAGAGGGAGTTCAGATAGCTTTTGGTCCTTTGCAGAAATTGAAATATGGTAGTATCATTCTCTCTTCCACCATCCCCCATCAAAAAAGAAAATAACCCTAAAGATTGTGGCATCAATGTGTAAAGTCAGAGGAATATATGAAATTCTCAGCTTTTTCCTAATCTGCTGATATTCCAGACAAACACAACACATTTAAAAATTTTGCATTTTAATGATTTTAGTAGATTGGACCATATAAAATTGCTGATTTGTGGATCAAATAAGATGAAGTATCAGCAATTTTCATAGGGGTCAATTTATAATATGCCCTGGATATTGCTATTCTGTGCAGTACACTTTAATTGTTATTTTTTATGCTTTGTACCTGAGGGGAAATTTATTAAAAGGCATGTTTAAAAAGATGTATATGAAATAAAAATATTTCAAGGCTGACCTATGGCTACATAAACATTGAGTTTGCATAAAAACTTCCAACCATTTTGTCTCGCTGATACATGGAACTTCTAAAATTGGAAGGGGCTTTAGGGAACACCTTTTCTAAACCTTTCTTCTGATGAGGAAACTGAGGGGTCCTGAGAGGTAAATGTATTTGGTCAAGGTTACAGAAGGTTTCATAGCCAAGAACAAATCTCAGGTGCCCCGAGTCCCTATTCAGTTTCTCTTGTGGGAAAATCGAATCTCTATTGTCAGGAAATTTGTCAGGCAGGTGCAGGCTGTGTTCATAAAGAAGCTATATTCATGGTGTGGATAACACGGGTCTGAGCAGATCTACTCTGACCTGAATGCCAAGACCCACCTTCTTCCTAGCCAGGCTCCTGATTCTGGGCATAATAAAGCTTGAAAAAAAAAAAGCTATCTGTATCCAAGAATTCTCAAACCCCTTCAATCAAGTGATGGTGCTGTTACAACATCCAGGAAAGAAATATTGATAAAGAAGGTGTAAGGGCATCTACCGTGCTTTCATGCAAGGTACCTGATGTTACCCCTGCTTTACAGATGAGGAAACAGGTTCAGAGCAGCTGCCAGCACCCATGTCTGTCCATATTAGCATAGAAAGAAGGGGCCACCTTCCTTCCAGCTTCCAAATCTCACAGGAGTGTATTCAGTTGGGAGAGCTTCATGGGAGAAACCTGGGCTCAAGGAGCCTTGAACATGCAGTGGTTAGCCTTCTAACCTCCCAAACTGAAAAAAGCATAAAATAGAGATACAGGCAATCCTAGGAGGAGGCCCTGTACGGAATGCCTGGTACTGATTGGTTTGGGTCTCTTTCCCTGACCCAATAACAGAGGCACAGTCTCATGGCCTTAAAGCAATCACGGTTTATTTCTTAAGCTGAGGGTTTGCTCATTTCTTGAAGTACAGTTGAGCCTTGAACAACACAGGTTTGAATTGCACAAGTCCACTTATATGCATAATTTTTTTTTCAAAAAATATATGGGTAAATTTTTTGGAGGTTTGCGACAATTTGAAAAAACTTGCAGACGAGCCCTGTAGCCTGGAAATATAGAGAAAATTAAGAAAAAGGTATGTATGTCATGAATGCATACAATATATGTAGATACTAATCTATCCTAACATAGGCATGAATGATACTTAAAATTAATAATGTGTTACTTTTCTTACTGTTTTATAACTTTGCTTTCGAAGAATTACATTATCATACAGTATGCCTCTCTTGTCATTGTGAAACTGAGGGTTAGATCCACTTCATCTGCCTTCACTAATCAAGGTAGTTTTAACACTTGCATGTCCTCGTAGCAGCACATAGCCTAAACAATAAGATGTTTGCCCGGGTTGTTTTCTAGGAACTTGAAGTCAGCTGCGTCTAGTTGGAGCTGAGCTGGTTTAGGACCACCAACCCTTCAACTGGGCATGCGCGAGTGACCTTTGCAGCCTGCCGGGGCCTGTAGCCTGGTTACGCCTGCGCAGAACCATGACTCCCGCACCTTTTTCCAATCATCGTCCGCGCACCCTCCAAGTGCCCCACGCCTCAGCCCGCCCTGCTGCTTTATTCGTTACCCCATAAATACCCCGAGCTCCCTTGCCTTTGGAGGAGTTGATTTGTCCTCCTACTTCATCGCTTGCTGCCTTGCGAGTAACCTCCACACATCCCTCTGCTGCAAACCTTCGCGTCTCAGCGTTCTGGCTTGCGGTGCATTGGGCAAGGTAAGCCTGATTCAGTAACAATTGACGCAACTGCATATCTCTATTCGTTTGTTTGTTTTAATGTAACATGTTTCCAATATGATATTATGAATATGGCTGTAATGCTGTATGCCATAAAAAATGTTATAATTATGCATTCATTGGTGTATAAGCTAGGCCACCGGTGAAGCCAATTGTATCGATTACACTAAGCTACCATAAAGCAGTCATGTTGCTGTTTCTTCGTTATCAATGCATGAATCGTTATATCTGTAAATACAAGTTTTTCACATTATTTTTTCACTTTTGATACCTAGTGTTAGTAATATGTGTGATATTGACTGTCTTTTGTATGAGACAATATTGATGTAGGTACCGACTATCAATCTTGTAAAGAGATGACAAAAGCTTACGCTATTGATAAATACAGTACAGTTCTTGTAAATGTATTTTCTCTTCCTTATGATTTTCTTAGAAACATTCTTTAGTTTGCTTTATTGTAAGAATACAGTATATAGTGCATGTAATATACAAAATATGTGTTAATTGACTTTTATCCGTGAGGCTTCTGGTTAACAGACTACTAGTAGTTCAGTTTTACTGAACTAGGGGGGTCGGCGAAGTAATCCCCACATTGTTCAAAGGAAAACTGTATATGCGCAGGTGCCAGTGTAGGTAGGAAGAATACCCAAATGAAATCTGATATTGTTAGTAAGCGGAAAGGGGAAATGTGTGCTGGGTAATCGGCTGACAGATACCTAGTAGCGTAGCCCGTATTTAGATATGCTATAATTTATTCAACAGATTTACTACTGTTGGACACCTACGTTCTTTCTGATTTTTCAGTCTTCTAAGTTGTCTCTGCAAACACTTTGTTGGTAGCTCTACACTTGTACACATCCGTGATTATTTTCCTAGAACAAATTCTTAATGTTGAATTGCTGGGTTAAAGTAGATGAATGTTTTAATTTTTATTGGAGTATAGTTGATTTACAATGTTAGTTTCAGGTATACAGCAAAGTGAATCTGTTACACATATACATATATCCACTCTTTTTTAGATTTTTTTTCCCATATAGCCCATTACAGAGTATTGAGTAGAGTTCCCTGTACTATACAGTAGATCCTTATTAGTTACAAAGTAGATGAATGTTGGATTTGGTCTTGATAAACTTTCTCCCAGAAAGTTTGTTTCCCGCCAGTCAATACCTCATAACCCTGGGAGTTGCACGTGTACACACACATGTGCGGGTGTGGTTTAATTTTTGCAAATTTGATAGGTAAAAACCTGTGCTTCTCAGATTACTTTCCACAGTGGTGTGCCGGGGTGTGTGAGGCCACAGAAAAATTGTCACATCTTCATGCAACTGCACTTCTTTCAGACTTACAGAAACTATTTTATATTTCATGATATCATAACACAGAATGAAAAATCCATACAAATTTTATTGATAAAACATGAATCTTCAAATGAATTTCCTGTTTACAATGGGATGCACCTATCATCTCCTCCTTCCCAAGATTCTCCCTAATTCCAGAAATTCACTTTCCTCTGTATTAAGAGACCTTGGTAGAAATCTTGAAATAATTGCCCTTCACCAGGATTCTCTGATTATAATCATTGATTAAATAAAGCTGTGAAGATGCAAAAAGATAGTGCTGGCCCTGAGCGTAAGAATCATATTCAGAGGCAAGAAGTAGGAGAAAGAGGAAATGGATAGAAGATGCTAAAACCTGACATCAGAGGGCAAGTAGTTTCATCAAGGGTTAAGAAATTACTCCGGAGGTTTAATGATAGAGCCATGGCCTACCGTTTCTAGTGACAGATAGAATCCAAGGCTCCTGCTTTTTGCCTCAGGAAATCCCAGCCTGCAGTCGCCAGCAGATGGGCAGGGAGATGAAGCCTGGCTGCTTCATGTCCCACCATCATAGGGAAACCCTTGTTAATTCTCAGCACAAGTCAGTCCACAGACTCTTTGTGATCGTATGCCATTTATCTGGTTAAAATGCTTTGAATTGTTTTGCTTATTAGCATCACTTACTATTTGGAATGCAGTGACATTCAATGAAAACTCCAATGGTGAATGAGGAAGAGGTAATATCCAATTAAATTCACTTATGAATAGCAGGTGTCATTGTGAAGGCATCATTGATGGGTTTTGTGCTCCTCAATTTTCCTAACGATAAAATTCCTGTTCTCTGGGCTGTCCCAAATTGTAGGGGTCCCAAAACAGTTCAGAAAGTTTTTTGATGCACTGCAGCTAAATTAAAAAATCTATGTCATCATAGCTCTTAAAGACAAAAAAAAAAGACTTCAAAGCATTCAAGCCAAGTGGTTTCCACCTGAATGAATATTTGCACACCAAGGTTAGCAAGATAGTAACAGATAGAGCTTAACTGCACCCTACTGAGTGAAGAGTGCCCTATCAGGCATGTTCATGCAAGATGTCTCTAATAACATGTAATAGCATGGTGGTTACGTCTGGGATAAGACTAGTTATCTCCCCTATAAATCTGGATGCAATAGCCTGTGTGGACATCCTATTTGCCCCTAGATCCACGCTCTACCCTATCAGCTGCCTATAGCCTATCTTTATGGACAGCATCAACCGGAGGCCCTTGACCTCTTGCTTATGATTGTGTTTGGAAGTGGGAGGTCCTGGCAGAGATGGGAGGATGGAAGGCATTGAAGCAAAGGTATTTATTCCCCAGACCTCTCTGTAGGGCTGTGGGTTGGCAGTGACTCGTCTCAGGCCCTCTCCCCAGCTTCCTCCACCAATTCAAGTTCCTGAAACCACTCATTCCTCTTGCTCCTTTGGGCCCTGGTTCTCCACTGTTGCCAGCCCAGGGATGCTTCACCAAGCCTCACTGGTTTCCTTTAACCCTGTCCTGGGCTCTGTAAACAGTCTCTTCATTAAACTCTCCATTACTCATGTGCCATATGTTTCTTGCTGGGACCGTGACAAATGCAGCTCTTGTAGATTCTGTCAAACAGCATGAAATGTAATTCCAAGAAGTGCTTGGGGAAAGTACTCGATTTCCCCTAACCCACACTCTGAGTAGAAATGAGCACTTGACCAACCAAGAATTTATTTGGGTTTTTGAGAGTGTTTTTACTGTCTTTCAGAGATGACTCTAGTCATCCTGTTCATGACTTGGTGTCCTTTCCGGTTGTACCCCCAAGAGATTAAGTAGCACTGATACACAAACTCACTCTCCTCTAAGGCCAAGGGTATTGGTATTATTGGAGGGGGTGGGGGGGAGTGCCTGATACTCAAAAAAAAAAAAAATCTGACATTAAAGAATATGTCATAACAATACACATTCCATAAAGAGCAGTTAGTGTCACTAGCACTACCTTATTTTTGACTTGTAGTAATTGTTAAGTGGATTAAGGGAGGTCTTTGGCACTCCTAACTCTGGTCTGCAATAAAACATTAAATGTCTTGTCTATCCTTCCAGTGCCTAGTAACTTAACATGAAAAATCCAAAGTTGCGTGAAATTGATAACAGAAAATGCATTCCTTGCCTTTCTCCTTGTAACCAGTCTCAAGAAAAAGTAAAATGCTTTCAGATCCTTCTCATATGAGAACTTATAGGGCTAGTATGAGAACAGAGATGGTCAGGGCATTAGATGTTGGACATAGTGAAAGTTATTCGTGGAGAATTTTAGGTAGTCAATGAATCTCCAGTCAGGGAAGTGGAGTCACTATGAATATTATGAGATAAGGGCTTTATTATAGGAATTAGACCTCACACAACAGCAGAAGTAGAGGTTGGAGGGGAGTTGGAGGAGTAGAAAATAAGTCACAAACTACACCTTCTGAAGCATTGGAATGGTAGGCAGGTCAGAGCAGGAATATCTGAGAAGCCACTGGACCACAAAAAGGAAGCTTGTGGAAAGGTCTAGGAACATGTTGCCTTTGTGGAGCTACCGCCTCTGTGGTTCCACCGTCAAGCATCTGGTAAGAGGCCTAGCACTGCTGTTGGTCAACAAGGCCAACCAATAGGAAGAAGAGCAGGAGGCAGAGTAGAGGAGAGTTTGGAAAAGCTGTAACCTCCCAGGCTCTCCCATGCTTGTTCATCACCATTTATCCAACATGACTCCTTCTGGGAGTAATGGACACTGTTTCCTTTCTATCTTCCAGATCTCAGGCAAGTTCCTTGGTTGGCTCTCACTTGGAACCACAGAAAAGGGAATTCTAGGAAATGTATTTCCCAGATTAACCAAGTCAATACAGCATAATCCAGCACAGTTCATTCCTTTTCAACTATACATTCCTCTTCAAGCATATTTAACTTCTGAATAAAGACAATAACAAAATCATGCTTCTACCTAACATGGAACAATTGTTTGAAAGTGTACAACCTTTCCTACAGAAAGGACACATGAAAAATCTCCTATGTCGCTTTATCCACATTTTGGTGACATTCATTCCTCTTCTGAATCACACTCCCACTCTGATAGCCTAAAACTTAAATATTGAGATGTGAGGTTAATCACTATGAATACGTCTTATGTTAGTAGAAAAACTGGTTAAATATGTCTATATCATCTATATATCAATACATTTATATAAAAGCAAGAATGGATTTATCACTACTACATTCCTCATTTCTGCAACTGACCATGTGATTACTGGTATTTCTAACTTCTTTCTTCCACTGTTTATTCCATATCCCTATTTTTTCCTAAGTTGGTCATAGTTCCTTCTTAGATGAGAGTCTCCAAACTTTGTGCATGAAGGGTTTGAACATTAATAGTTTACTGTTCTGATGTAGCTTTCCATTAACTTTTATCACAGGTTATGGGAATACTAATACACAGCCCAGAGGAACTCTGATTCTAGATATACTCTTCTCTGACCCATTGTGCAGTAGCAACTTAATTTCCCCTTGATAATCAGGTCTCAGTACAGTAATCTCCTTTTTGCCTATTGGCTCAGTGACTTGAAGCCAAATGGCCAGGTGGCAGCTTCAACTTCCAGCTTAATGGATTTGTTGAATCCCCTGGTGAAAGCATTCTGCCTTGGGAACTAAGGACTCAATGGGTTTAGCCCAAAACTAAAGGGACAGGAAGCAAAATTTCACTAAGGGTCACTAAGGGTAATTGTGAAAGGACCCACTCCCATATCCATCCCTTGATTACCAGACCTGAAAATCTTGGCTATGGGAAAAACAACATATATTGATTCCTATACTGTACTGGAGAGTATTACCCCAACTTTACAATATTGCCAGCCAGCTGGACCCATAACTGAATCTTTAGTTCTGTCAGGTCAGCTGCTTCAGCAAGATGGGAAATATGGTAATACCAGTAAATTCTGTGAATACAGACCATTGTTGAACTTACTTTGATACAAAATGAATTCCTTGGTCAGAAGCAATGCTCTGTAGAGTAATGAATAAGACACTCTGCAAGTCCATAGATGGTGATTTTGGCAGAAACACTCTGGGCAAAGAAGAAATCCATATTCAGAGTAAGCATTTATTCCAAGGAGAACAAAGCACTGCTCTTCTATGATGGAAGTGGTCCAAAGTAATCAGGTGGCTGACTGGTTCCCCTGGGGAATGGTGCCATATTTGGCACTCAGGGCTGGTCCCTGTTGTTGGTAGGTTGGGAGCTCAGCATAGGCTATAGTCGGATCAGCCTTGAAGAGTGGAAGCCCTTGTGGCTGAGCCCATGAATATCAATGCCAATAACCAAGGTTTAATCAGGAAACTAGAGCCACTATGACTGTTATTGGATAAGAGATTTATTACAGAATTAGACCTTATGCAACTGTGGCAAATACTTGAAGTTACAGCCAGAAGGGAATGTTGGAGGAGCCAAGACAGAGTTTCCAATCAGTCCTTCTGAAGCACTGGTGCAGGGTGGACGAGCCCAGGCTTGCAGGGAAATCTAGGTGACCTTACAGGAGCTGCAAAGGGGAAGTTTTTGATAGTTCTGTGGGAAGCTGTGGCCTCTCTACTCCTGACTCTGTGCATCCTCAGCCAAACATCTGGTTTTGAATGTGAGAGTCAGGTCTAGTAGTTGGAAAGAAGAGCTAGATAAACAATGGAGAAGAGAAATGACAATTGGCATCCCCTGGGCACTTCTGAGTCTGTTCTCCACATATTTGACTGAAAGACCTTCGAGTAATGCCTATTGCTTTACTTTTATTTTCCAAATCTTGCACTAGTTCAGTTTTGCCAACTTTACTCCAGGGACACAAAGGGAATGGGATTCTGGGAAATGTAGTTCCATTTTAACCAAGTTGATCTGGCACAATCCAGCACAGCCCCAGAGGAAAAGACTGGTTAATCATTCATTCATTAATTCAAGCAAGAACTATATTGTGCCAATAAGACTCTAGGTACTCATTTTGCAGAGCTTAAAAACAGCCTTAATGAACTTGAATAATAGTGGGACAGATATTATACGTGAATTTCAAACACTTAAATCCATAATTATAAACATGATAGTGTAGTGGTGGAAAATAAGATGAGACCATGCGAGAGCATGACAGAGGAAGAAACCTTAGATTGGTCAGAGAATATTTTGCTGAGGAATGACATCTAACCTGAGACCTAGAAAAAATGCAAGACAATGTTTCAGAGAAAAGTAAGACAAAGACATTTCAAAATGTCTTGAAAGGAGTTGAGGACACTTGCTATAGACTCTTCCTCACCTGCCATTTTATTTGGAATCCACTCCAGAGTTTTTTTACCCCTTCACTAAAACTCATGATGTCAAGGTTACCATCAAGCCCCTAATCGCCAATCCAGTGGTTAATTCACAGTCCTCACCTCACTTGACCGCTCAGCATTACTTGTGCAGCTGATCACCTCCATTTTGAAACATCGTCTTCACCTGGCTTCCAGAACGCCAGTGTTTGTCTCTATGTGCTATGCCTCATGACAGCAAGGGCTTTGGCTTGTTCACTGCTGTATCTCTAGCGGCAAGGACAGTGTAGGCCCAGAATAGGCACTAAGCATCAATACTTAATGAATTAAAGGAGTCTAGGAAAACACAGCTAGGGATATAGGAAAGGGAACAAAAAAGAATGGTGTTCTAGAAGCTAAGTGAAACAGTTATTTTAAGAAGGAAAATGTAATCAGCCATTTAAATGCTGCTGAGAGCTGACTTTTGCATTTGGCACTGTGGAGGTTTTATTTATTTATTTATTTTTAAAATTTTCATTGAAATATAGTTGATTTACAGTGTTGTGTTAGTTTCAGGTATACAGCAAAGTGATTGTTTTATATATATATATTTTTTTTTTCCCTTAGATTCCATATGTATGTGTTAGCATACTGTATGTGTTTTTCTCTTTCTGACTTACTTCACTCTGTATGACAGACTCTAACTCCATCCACCTCACTACAAATAACTCCATTTCGTTTCTTTTTATGGCTGAGTAATATTCCATTGTATATATGTGCCACATCTTCTTTATCCATTCATCTGTCGGTGGACACTTAGGTTGCTTCCATGTCCTGGCTATTGTAGATAGTGCTGCAATGAACATTGTGGTACATGACTCTTTTTGAATGATGGTTTTCTCAGGGTATATGCCCAGTAGTGGGATTGCTGGGTCATGTGGTAGTTCTATTTTTAGTTTTTTAAGGAACCTCCATACTGTTCTCCATAGTGGCTGTATCAATTTACATTCCCACCAACAGTGCAAGAGGGTTCCCTTTTCTCCACATCCTCTCCAGCATTTATTGTTTCTAGATTTTTTGATGATGGCCGTTCTGACCGGTGTGAGATGATATCTCATTGTAGTTTTGATTTGCATTTCTCTAATGATTAATGATGTAGAGCATCCTTTCATGTGTTTGTTGGCAATCTGTATATCTTCTTTGGAGAAATGTCTGTTTAGGTCTTCTGACCATTTTTGGATTGGGTTGTTTGTTTTTTTGTTATTGAGCTGCATGAGCTGCTTGTAAATCTTGGAGATTAATCCTTTGTCAGTTGCTTCATTTGCAAATATTTTCTCCCATTCTGAGGGTTGTCTTTTCGTCTTGTTTATGGTTTCCTTTGCTGTGCAAAAGCTTTTAAGTTTCATTAGGTCCCATTTGTTTATTTTTGCTTTTACTTCCATTTCTCTAGGAGCTGGGTCAAAAAGGATCTTGCTGTGATTTATGTCACAGAGTGTTCTGCCTATGTTTTCCTCTAAGAGTTTTATGGTGTCTGGCCTTACATTTAGGTCTTTAATCCATTTGGAGTTTATTTTTGTGTATGGTGTTAGGGAGTGTTCTAATTTCATACTTTTACATGTAGCTGTCCAGTTTTCCCAGCTCCACTTATTGAAGAGGCTTTTTCTCCACTGTATATGCTTGCCTCTTTTATCAAAGATAAGGTGACCATATGTGCGTGGGTTTATCTCTGAGCTTTCTATCCTGTTCCATTGATCTATATTTCTGTTTTTGTGCCAGTACCATACTGTCTTGATTACTGTACCTTTGTAGTATAGTCTGAAGTCAGGGAGCCTGATTCCTCCAGCTCCGTTTTTCATTCTCAAGATTGCTTTGGCTATTCGGGGTCTTTTGTGTTTCCATACAAATTGTGAAATTTTTTGTTCTAGTTCTGTGAAAAATGCCAGTGGTAGTTTGATAGGGATTGCATTGAATCTGTAGATTGCTTTGGGTAGTAGAGTCATTTTCACGATGTTGATTCTTCTGGTCCAAGAACATGGTATATCTCTCCATCTGTTTGTATCATCTTTAATTTCTTTCATCAGTGTCTTATCGTTTTCTGCATACAGGTCTTTTGTCTCCTTAGGTAGGTTTATTCCTAGGTATTTTATTCTTTTTGTTGCAGTGGTGAATGGGAGTGTTTTCTTAATTTCACTTTCAGTTTTTTCATCATTAGTGTATAGGAATGCTAGAGATTTCTGTGCATTAATTTTGTATCCTGCTACTTTACCAAATTCATTGATTAGCTCTAGTAGTTTTCTGGTAGCGTCTTTAGGATTCTCTATAGTATCATGTCATCTGCAAACAGTGACAGCTTTACTTCTTCTTTTCCGATTTGGATTCCTTTTATTTCTTTGTCTTCTCTGATTGCTGTGGCTAAAACTTCCAAAACTATGTTGAATAATAGTGGTGAGAGTGGGCAACCTTGTCTTGTTCCTGATCTTAGTGGAAATGGTTTCAGTTTTTCACCATTGAGGACGATGTTGGCTGCGGGTTTGTCATATATGGCCTTTATTATGTTGAGGAAAGTTCCCTCTATGCCTACTTTCTGCAGGGCTTTTATCATAAATGGGTGTTGAATTTTGTCAAAAGCTTTCTCTGCATCTATTGAGATGATCATATGGTTTTTCTCCTTCAATTTGTTAATATGGTGTATCACGTTGATTGATTTGCGTATACTGAAGAATCCTTGCATCCCTGGGATAAATCCCACTTGATCATGGTGTATGATCCTTTTAATGTGTTGTTGGATTCTGTTTGCTAGTATTTTGTTGAGGATTTTTGCATCTATATTCATCAGTGATATTGGTCTGTAATTTTCTTTCTCAAAGTGATTGCTATATATATATATATATATATATATATATATATATATTTTTTTTTTTTTTTTTTTTTTTTTTTTTTTACATTCTCTTCCATTATAGGTTATAACAAGATATTAGGTTAAAAAAAAATACTGAGTATAGTTCCCTGTGTTATATAGTAGATCCTCGTGGGTTCTCTCTTTCATATATAGTGCATATATTTTAATCCTAAACTCCTAATCTGTCCCTCTCTCCCCCTCCCCTTTGGTAACCATAAGTTTTTTTTCTATGTCTGTGGGTCTCTTTCTGTTTTGTAAATAAGTTCATTTGTATCATTTTTAAGATTCTGCATATAAGGAATATCATATTTTGTCTTTCTCTGTCTGGCTTATTTCACTTAGTATGATAATCTCTAGGTCCATCCATGTTGCTGCAAATGGCATTATTTCATTCATTTTTTTATGGCTGAGTAATACTCCATTGTATATGTGTACCACATCTTCTTTATCCATTCGTCTGTTGCTGGACACTTAGGTTGCTTCCATGTCTTGGCTATTGTAAATAATGCTGCTGTGAACATTGGGGTGCATGTATTTTTTTTTTAAATGTTGTCTTAATATATTTTCTTTACTGCCTAGGTCATTCATTCAAGACCAAGTAGCACAGTAGTATTCCTATTAGGGACCACAAGTCCTAATGAAAGAAAATGATCACTAATTCTCTTTATTTCCATTGGTAAGTTTGAATTCAGTTTCAAAGGTTTGAAAGATGTTTTATTATTTTTTTTAAATAAATGTATGTATGTATGTATTTATTTATTTATTTATGGCTGTGTTGGGTCTTCGTTGCTGTGCACGGGCTTCTCATTGCGGTGGCTTCTCTTTTTGCAGAGCATGGGCTCTAGGTGCGTGGGCTTCAGTAGTTGTGGCTTGCAGGCTTCAGTAGTTGTGGCTTGCGGGCTTCAGTAGTTGTGGCTCATGGGCTCTAGAGTGCAGGCTCAGTAGTTGTGGTGCATGGGCTTAGTTGCTCTGCAGCATGTGGGACCTTCCTGAACCAGGGCTCGAACCCATGTCCCCTTCATTGGCAGGTGGATTCTTAACCACTGTGCCACCAGGGAAGCCCTGAAAGGTGGTTTTTTGTTTTTTTTTAAAGTATAGTTGATTTACAATGTTGTGTTAATTTCTGCTATACAACAAAGTGACTCAGTACATATATACATTCTTTTTAATATTCTTTTACTTTATGGTTTATCCCAGGATATTGAACATAGTTCCCTGTGCTATACAGTTGAAAAGTTTATACATTTATATCCAGAAAAATGATAGAGCTGGGAAGTCATGATCAGGAAGATGTGTTCCCTCCTGTGCTCACAACGTGTCTTACAATAAATGGATGGAGAGTTACGTAAAGTTAAGATCACTGGATGAGATGGACTTGGGATCAGGCAAACAAAATCAGAAAAGAGAGCCCTCTGAAACTGATGATCATAAAAATAGTGGCTAGAATTCACTGTAACTCAGGCCACATCACAATTTGGAGAGTGCTTATAAATGAAATGAAGCTGCATCCTTTCATAACATCAGAAAACAGCTACTTTTTTTTCTCATGCTAAGTTCTTCCTTCTTTTTATTGGAGTATAATTGCTTTACAGTGTGTTAGTTTCTCCTGTACAACGAAGTGAATCAACTATAGGTATACCTATATCCCCTCCCTCTTGGACCTCCCTCCCTCCCCCTCCATCCCACCCATCTAGGTCATCACAGAGCACCAAGCTGAGTTCCCTGTGCTGTATACCACAGGTTCCCACTAGCTATTTTACACATGGTAGCATATTTATGTCAAACCTAATCTCTCAGTTCATCCCATCCCCACCTTCCCACCCTGTGTCCTCACATCCATTCTTACATCTGTGTCTCTATTTCTGCCCTGCAAATAGGTTCATCTGTACCATTTTTCTAGGTTCCACATATATGTGTTAATATAAGATATTTGTTTTTCTCTTTCTGACTTACTTCACTCTGTATGACAGACTCTAGGTCCATCCACAACTCTACAAATGACCCAATTTCGTTCCTTTTTATGGCTGAGTAATATTCCATTGTATATATGTACCACATCTTCTTTATCCACTCATCGGTCGATGGACGTTTAGGTTGTTTCCATGTCCTGGCTATTGTAAATAATGCTGCAATGAACACTGGGGTACATGTGTCTTTTTGAATTATGGTTTTCTCAGGGTACATGCCCAGTAGTGGGATTGCTGCTTCATATGGTAGTCCTATTTTTAGTTTTTTAAGGAACCTCCATACCATTCTCCACAGTGGCTGTATCAATTTACATTCCCACCAACAGTGCAAGAGGGTTCCCTTTTCTCCACACCCTCTCCAGCATTTATTGTTTGTAGACTTTTTGATGATGGCCATGCTGACTGGTGTGAGGTGATACCTCATTGTAGTTTTGATTTGCATTTCTCTAATAATTAGTGATGTTGAGCATCTTTTCATTTGCCTCTTGACCATCTGTATATATTCTTTGGAGAAATGTCTATTTAGGTCTTCTGCCCATTTTTGGATTGGGTTGTTTGTTTTTTTGATATTGAGCTGCATGAGCTGTTTGTATATTTTGGAGATTAATTCTTTGTTGTTTGCTTCATTTGCAAATATTTTCTCCCATTCTGAGGGTTGTCTTCTCATCTTATTCATGGTTTCCTTTGCTGTGCAAAAGCTTTTAAGTTTAATTAGGTCCCATTTGTTTATTTTTGCTTTTATTTTCATTACCCTAGGAGGTGAATCCAAAAAGATATTGCTGAGATTTATGTCAAAGAGTGTTCTGCCTATGTTTTCCTCTAAGAGTTTTATAGTGTCTGGTCTTACATTTAGGTCATTGATCAATTTTGAGTTTATTTTTGTGTATGGTGTTAGAGAAGGTTCTGATTTCATTCTTTTACATGTAACTGTCCAGTTTTCCCAGCACCACTTACTGAAGAGACTGTCTTTTCTCCACTGTATATTCTTGCCTCCTTTGTCATAGATTAGGTGACCATAGGTTCGTGGGTTTATCTCTGGGCTTTCTACCGTGTACCATTGATCTATATTTCTGTTTTTGTGCCAGTACCATACTGTCTTGATTACTGTAGATTTGTAGTATAGTCTGAAGTCGGGAAGTCTGATTCCTCCAGCTCCATTTTTCTTTCTCAGGATTGCTTTGGCTATTCGGGGCCTTTTGTGTTCCCACACAAATTGTAAAATTTTTTGTTCTAATTCTGTGAAAAATGCCATTGGTAGTTTGATAGGGATTGCATTGAATCTGTAGATTGCCTTGGGTAGTACAGTCATTTTGACAATATGGATTCTTCCAATCCAAGAACACAGTATATCTTTCCATTCATTTGTGTCATTTTCAATTTCTTTCATCAGCATCTTATGGTTTTTGGAGTACAGGTCTTTTGCCTCCTTAGGTAGGTTTATTCCTAGGTATTTTATTTTTTTGGTTGCAACGGTAAATAGGAGTGTTTCCTTAATTTCTTTCTGACCTTTCGTTGTTAGCGTATAGGAATGCAACAGGTTTCTGTGTATTAATTTTGTATCCTGCAACTTTACTGAATTCATTGATGAGCTCTAGTAGTTTTCTGTTAGCATCTTTAGGACTTTCTATGTATAGTATCACGTCATCTGCAAACAGTGACAGTTTTACTTCTTTTCCATTTGGATTCCTTTTATTTCTTTTTCTTCTCTGATTGCCAAATCTATGTTGAATAAATTGGCTTAGGTGGACATCCTTGTCTTGTTCCTGATGTTGGAGGAAATGCTTTCAGTTTTTCACTGTTGAGAATGATGTTGGCTGTGGGTTTTTCATATATGACCTGTATTATGTCGAGGTAGGTTCCCTCTATGTCCACTTTCTGGAGAGTTTTTATCATAAATTGAAGCTGAATTTTATCAAAAGCTTTTTCTGCATCTAGAAATGCAGAAATGATCAATGATCATCATTGAGATGATCATTTGTTTTTATTCTTCAATTTGTTAATGTGGTGTATCATACTGATTGATTTGTGGATATTGAAAAATCCTTGCATCCCTGGGATAAATCCCCCTTGATCATGGTGTATGATCCTTTTAATGTACTGTTGGATTTGGTTTTCTAGTAATGTGGAGGTTTTTAGAGGACATTTTGTTGGAGTCTTTAGGTCAAAGGTCAGATTGGAGTAGTTTCAAGAGAGACTAGAGGAAGAAATAATGGTAGCTACTTTAACTCTTTTGAGGAGTGTTGCTTTAGAGGAGATTGTAAAATGGACAGTAGCTGGAGGGGGATATGGCATGTAAAGGAGCTTTTCGTTAATTTTTAAAAGAAATTTATATCCTGATGAAAAGGGTCTGTTAAAGAAATGAAGTTTGAATTTTCATAATGGAGAGGGATAATCACTGGAGTGATGTCCTTGAGGACAGGAGAGGAATGGGATTCCATGTGTAAGTGAACTGGTGGGCTTTGGACAGGAACACGGACAGTTCATGTAACAACAAGAGGGAAGGATGTTGGTGCAGATGTGAATAGTTGAGCGGTTATGGTAGGGAAAGTCTGTGGATGGGCTTCTGTGCCTTATCTCCAATTCTGGAGTCTTCTCCACCTCAGCTGTAAACACTGGAGTGCCCCAGGGCTCAGTCACTGACTTGCTTCTCCTCCATTCATTTGCTAAGATGATCTCATTTAGTCCCATGACTTCAAATATGTGTCTCATTTCCAAATGTTTTTATCCCTCCTCAACCTCTCAAACCACCGACTCATACCCAACTGTCTACCTAGTATATGTGCTCAGATGGCTAACAGGCATTCTAAGCTTAATGAGTCTACACCTGAGCAGTTGACTTCTCATTTCCCTTCCCACATCAGCTGCTCACCCTTCACCATGCATGCGTAACACCATGCACATGCTTAAACACCATTTAAGCCAAAATGTTGACATCAGCCTTAATGATTCTGTTTTTCTCATCATTCCACATTCACACTGTAAGCAAGGCCAGCAGTGACTTCAGTGTATATCTGAGATGCCAGTATTTCTCACAATCCTATTATATCATCCCAGTATGAGCCACCATCGTTTCTCACCTGGATTACACAATCATGATTTTATGGTCTCTGCTTCCACTCTTGTCTCCCTTTAGTAAAACTTCCACCAATGAGCCAAAATGACTCTTCAAAAAGAAAATCGGATCAGGCCACTTCCCTGCTCAAAACTCTCCAATGAGTTTTTCAAAATTAAATCTAAATTTCTTTCCATTTATCTGCAAGGCCCTCAGTGATCTGGTTCAAGATTAGGTTTCTAACTCATCATCTGCCCACCTTTCCCTTGTTCACTCTGCTCTAGAAGCACAGGTCTACCTGCTGTTACTTGGAAATACCAAACCAAGCACACCCCACCCCAGGATTCTGCACTGGCTCTTCCCTCTGCCTGCAGTGCATTTTACCCTGATAATCGCAGGGCTCCCTCCCTCACTTCTTCAGGTCTGTGTTCAGATATTCCCCAGAGAGGCCTTCCATGGCTACCATGTGTAAAGTAGCACGTTCCTCTGTCTCCTTCCTCTGCTTTGATTTTCTTCATTGTATTTATCACTTCCTAAAATTGTTGTGTGTATTTGTCTGTCTCCCTGTTCTTGCCAATAAAAAGTAGGCTCTACCAGAGCTGAGAGTTGTCTGTTTTGTCCACCACATATCTCCAACCCCATGCCCATAGGTCAGTACTCAATACATGCATTGAATGAATGGGAGCTGTTGAAAATTTTGAAAACAGAAATGAAGTGATATAATCAAAAGAATGGATGCCGGTTAGGGGCTCTTGCAATTGTCTAGGTGAGATGAGGTTGACTTGGAGTAAGGTAGAGGGAGTGAAGCTATTAAAAAGAGACTGAGTTAGGTCTTCTGCCTTTCAAAGTTGTACACCCCAATTTTGTTTGAGCCTTTCTCTGACCCATTTACAAATTTGATTCCCTGGCCAGATATCTATCGAATGTCTTGGCACAGAATAATAGAATGCTAAAACTGGAAGTAGGCACATAAATTATCAAATTTGATGCCTTCCTCCTACAGATGAGGAAACTGAGCCCCAGAGAGATTAGAGATGCCACTCAGAGTCTCTTGACTTGTTAGTGGAAGGAGCCAAGACTAAACCTGCTTTGCCTTATTCTCACTCCTGTGCTTTCACCTCCCCACTTGTTGTGTTACAGAATTTTTAAAAAATTGCATGTACTTGTAACATCTTAAGGACTTTGAAACTGCTAATTGTTTTAAAAATAACTTGCTGTGTGATTACAAGTTCAAGTTTGGCTTTTTGCACGATTTTAATTGTATCTTGGACTGTGCTCAGAAGTCCCAAGAGAGTATATCAGATTTTTGTTGGAATCTTTCTGTTCAATGGCTTCAGACTAGTGGTGCAGCAACCAAGGCATCATTCCAGGGTTGTTTATCCCCCCTTTCCTTTATGATCCTCCTTTATGATATCTACTCAGTGTCATCTTTGAGGCAGGATCTTAAAAAGTGGGATTATGTCCAATGTTTTAAGGAAAATGAAAAATAAATTGAGTAGTATCAGTAGACCAGACAGTCTGAATAAAGGTAAAGGTAATAAATTTTTTCACACTAATGTAGATTCATTTCATCATGTCATCATTAATGTAAATTTTCATCTTCAAAGCACCCAGGCAACAATACTGTCAACATTAAGTGTAATAAATGCTGAGGGCATTTTCCCACCTCTCTACAAAACCACAGCACACTTTTCCTTCCTCCTTCATATTTTGCAGGTCTAATTTGCACAGGATTCAGGAGCATTTCACTAGTTCATTTAAATAGGTTGCTTGTTCCTAATGAGCTCATCACACAAGAGCACTTAAGAGCTTCCCTCTCCTTAGCGAGGTGATGTGTGATCCTGACATATAGGGTGAGAAAAAAAGGGGTCATTCACTTGGGGCTGATGGCCTGAGAAGCTGAAAAGTAAATGGGTAGAAGTAGTATTGTTCCTATTGGCAACTACATTAATATCTACTGAAGTTTGTCTTTGGTTTACACCCCTTGAACCTGAGCAATACAGACCCTGGATATGTTTGAGAGGTATGGCTTTGGCCTCCCTTTGGCACATTTTATCTACCCATGCTGCACCCTCTCCCTACTAATCTCTGCTGAAGCTGTTTATTTTAATTAATTAATTAATTAATTAATTAATTACTGCATCCGGACTTCGTTGTGGCATGCAGGCTCTTCGTTGCGGTGCATGGGCTTCTCTCTAGTTGTGGCGCGTGGGCTCCAGAACACGTGGGCTCTAGAACACGTGGGCTCTGTAGTTTGCGGCATGCAGTCTCAGTAGTTTTGGCGCGCGGGCTTAGTTGCCTCACAGCATGTGAGAACCTAGTCCCCTGACCAGGGACCGAACCTGCGTCCCCTGCATTGGAAGGTGGATTCTTCACCACTGGACCACCAGGGAAGTCGCTGAAGCTGTTTATTTTTTAGGAAACTCTCATATTTTGAGAATATGAGGAAGAGAGCTGTTATGGGTTGAATTGTCTCCTCCCAGAATTCATATGTTGAAGTTCTAACTCCCCAATACCTCAATGTGACCTTATTTGGAAATAGAGTCCTTGCAGATGTAATTAAGTTGAGGTCATACTGCAGAAGGGTGGGACCCTAACCCAATATGACTGCTATCTTTACAAAAAGGGGAAATTTGGACATACACAGGGAGAGTAGCATGTGAAGATTAGTGTCGTAAACCAAGGAACTACCAGAAGCTCGGAGAGAGCCCTGGAACAGATCCTTCTCTAGTGCCTTCTGAGGGAGCGTGGCTCTGATCACACCTTGATCTTGGACTTCTGCCTCTAGAACTGTAAGACAGTAAGTTCTTGTTGTGTAAGCCACAGGGTATGTGGTATTGATACATTGTTACAGCAGCCCTGGTAAACTAATATGGGAGCTGCTAATGGAGGAGTGGCAGAGTGTTAATTTCACAGGTTTAGCTCTGTGTCAGGCCAAACCATCCCCTGTAGCTTCTGAAATGTACATGGGATCATGTCACTGCCCAGCTTAAAACCCTCCAATGGCTCTCACCTCCCTCATTACCAGGCCTACAAGACCTACCCAATCTGCCCCAAGAAGCTCTCTGACGTAACCGCCTGTTACTCTCTCCTTGCTCACTCTCTCCAACCCCACTGCCCCTTACGGTTCTATACAAACTCTAAGCACTCAGGTATTTACACAGTTTTCCTCTCACTTAAATTTGGTTTTTGTTCAAAAATAATTTCCTCGACCACCCTATGAAAAATAACACTTTTTTAAAAAAATTAATTAATTAATTAATTTATTTTTGGCTGTGTTGGGTCTTCATTTCTGTGCGAGGGCTTTCTCCAGTTGCGGCAAGTGGGGGCCACTCTTCATCGCGGTGCGCGGGCCTCTCACTATCGCGGCCTCTCTTGTTGCAGAGCACAGGCTCCAGACGCGCAGGCTCAGTAATTGTGGCTCACGGGCCTAGTTGCTCCACGGCATGTGGGATCTTCCCAGACCAGGGCTCGAACCCGTGTCCCCTGCGTTGGCTGGCAGATTCTCAACCACTGCGCCACCAGGGAAGCCCAAAAATAACACTCTTATTTTGCTTTTTCCCCCTTCAATAACACCTATCAGTACCTAACTTGATGTATCTCTTTATTACTTGTCACCATCTGCATGCGTGTAAGCTCCTCAAGTGTAGGAATTGTCAGGTTTGTTGTTGGGTCCTCCAAGCCTTTGAATGGTAGAGCACATCAAAGGATCTCAATGGATCTTCCTTGAATGAATGAATGATTTGCCAGATATTTGGATTTCGTAATTTTAAAATTTCAACAGCTATACTTCCGAGGCATGGCCGGTTGCTGCTTTCACTTTTCTGTTACTGTGAGATTGATTCCACTTCCTATGTGTCTGAAAATTCTCCTTTCTCATTCTCTCCCAACACTTTGAGCCTCAGGAAGGGCATTTTCTAAATGAGAAAAGACAGAAAATTAGCTCCTCTGAGAAGTCATTCCTCTCTTATTCTTTCCTGTATCCTCTGCAAAGCCTTGCACACAGTAAATATTGATTTATGGAATCAACAGGAAGTTTTTGTTTTTGTTTTTTAACAAAGTACTAAATTTTAATCAACTAAATTTCTCCAAAGTAACCCACGCTTTCCAGGTGAACCTCATACTTGGCTTAAATGATCTTTCAGTTTACCCATCCGTTGTAAGCAGCTGTTGCGATGGCTCCCAATGATCCCTTGGTCTTGGTAGTCATGCCTTGGGTAATCGCCTGCCCTTGAGTGTAAGCTGGTTGAGTAGCTCACGCCTAAGGAATAGAATAGAGCAGCGTGACGGGATATCACTTCTGAGGTTAAGTTATAAAGAGGCTAGCTTTCACCTTGGGTGCCCTTGCTCTCTCCCTCTCGGATGGCGCGGCTTGGGGAGAGGCCAGCTGTCATGTTGAGAGGGCGCCACGCAGGGAGGCCCACATGACCTAGCTTGAAAGCTCATCATTCCCCACTTGAGCCCTGAGATGACTGCAGCGCTGACTGACTTGATTGAGGGCTCATGGGAGACCCTGGACCAGAAACCCCCACTAATCTATTCCCCGATTCCTGACCTACGGAAACCGGGGGATAATAGACGTTTGTTGTCCTCAGCTGAAAGGGCTGGACTAATTTGTTATGTGAGAGTAGATAACTAATAAACCATGTTTAATTTGCACTCATCACTTCTAAAGCACTACTGATGTGAAAAGTTATCTTAAGATGTTTCTTCCAAAGGCTAATATACATACAAGAGGGTTTTTTTTCCACATCAGAGTTTAGTTTGTAACATTTATTTTTGTATGTTAAATGGCCAAAATGCAAATATAAAAGCTCTGTTTATACATGTTATCCCACTTAATCCTCATGAAAGCCATCTGAAATAAGGTGCTATCATCACCCCATCTTAACTGTAGAGAAACTGAGGAACAAGTAGTGTAAGCAGCTTGCCCAAGGCCATCCAGCTGGTAAGTGGTGGAGCCTAACAGTCCAGTTCTAAGGCTGACGACTCGACCGCTAATCTATGCTGCTGCTTAGACGAAAAATTCGATTGTAATATTCAAACAGGCCAAACTGCCTTAAAAACTAGCTCTAGCTCTAGTGTAGAAGAGTTACTCTCCAGGACTAGAGTTTTCATGATTCAAAGATGGCATGTTACCAAGCTTTGAATTCTTAGAAAAATTAAATGAGGTTTAATTTAAATTAAAAAAAAATTAAAAAAAATATCCAAATGGGAAGAGTCAAAACCTAAATTATCATTGGGAAAAAACAGAAACATTTCCCTCTCTGAGGCAAGGTCATTCAAATCACTAGAAAATCCAAAAGCATTCGCTGATCAGACTTTGAGTCATTATTAGATTTACTGACACACTTCAGACTCCTCAGTACGTGCTGACAGCAAGAGGCATGACGATTTTTGACCCATCTGCACTGCCACCTGACCTAGGACCTCAGCAAATGCACACAGTGTAGACAGCAGCTCCCCAGAACGACTCTCTGAAGAAAGGCCTTAGGAATTCTGAAAAATGGGAAGCTCCTGTGCATTGTCGTATCACAGATGAGGGTTGCCCTACCTGCCTTTCAGGGTTGTGCTGCTCCAAATTCAGTGAGATGAAGTATGTGAAAAGGCTCCGTGAGCTGTAGGTCTCAGATGAAGGGAGACTTATTTTTATTTTTTATCATTGGCAGAAGGAAAATGTGACTAAATGAGATCATTTGTATTGTGCCTTCTGTGGGCAGAGAGCAGTACAACTGAAATGTACTGCTGGGATGGCAGGGGTGGTGTGATGTCCAGAGCACATGTGCCCAAGCAGTTAATTCAGAAAGAGAGAGAGGTGGCTGGTGTCATAACACCGGCCAAGAGCTGGCTAGTCTCCAGTGCGACCACGAGCAGCTGTGGTTTCAGGGGTTCGATTGTAACCATCCACACAGAACTCAACTGCTAGAGTCAAAGCCAAAGCACATTTAGCTGTGCAGCCATAGAATCTAGAGCTAGTGCCCACAAGTCCCCACATAGGAGTGCTGGGGACTCGTTCACTCTACAAACATCCCCTGACTTCTGGCATGTGCTCGTGGACAGGTGCTAAGGGTACCAGTGTGAGTACAGCAGACCCTCGGAGCTGCCCCTGTGCCACTAACGGCCATGAAATGACTGTGCAAAGAATTGTGAGTACAACTGGACAGATATTTGACTTTCACAGTTAAGTGCTAGCATATCTTAAAACCTCTACATTTCAATGAAGTCTTTGAATTTCTTTGTGTTTCCTCCATGGTTCAGAGTAATTTCACAAAACCACTGGAGTTAGGATGGAATAACAGTTTTCAACAAGTTAACCCCTTCATTCTCCAAAGACACAGGGGCTCTGTGTGCTTTGCCCAGGGTCACTCGGCTGGTGAGGGGCGATGGCTGAGCCTGCAGAGGGCAGGCCGGCCATTCTGGAGTTCACTTTCCCCCTCAAGACTCAACACGGACACCAGTGTCCATTAGCAGACAGGGCGTGGAGCGACTTTTGTGTTCATTCTGTTTCTGCTCTGAGGTCTCTCGATATCTGGGTCACTGTGACTGTATTGTGCCTAGAAATTTTGGAACCTTCTAACAGGGCCAGTCTAGAGTGCTTCAGGAGGAGTTGTTTGCTCTTCTGTCACTATGTCCCTGAATCCTAATTGATGGCACCTAACTAGAGAAAGGATTCCTTTTTGACCTACTTTTCAGGACTTGTTCATTACTTACAATAAGGTACCTTCCAAAGTCTGCCAGATGCGAGTGTATAACATCTCTAATCAGAGTCCAACCAATCCCAGAAAACTAGTTTCAGTGAAAAATGAAGTGACTAATGGACTAAGTGTAAATGATTATGAGCCGGGTGAAAATCCCATTTTCCTAGTCAAAATAGTGTGGAGCTGTTAAATTCAACTTGTGAGATTGTTTGTGGGTTTGAATATTAATCTTCCTGAACACACACCTTTTTATTCCATCTGTAATTTGAATGCTTAAAATGTCATCATGTGCAAGAAACAAAGCATGAGCTCTAGCATTCAAAATAAAATCTGCCAGTCCATAATTTGGTTCCAAAGTATTTTACAATTCTTCAGGGGAAGGGGACCAACATTCCTTGAGTACCTACCATGTGCCAGGCTCTTTACTGGCATTTTTTTTCATATGTTATGGTTTATTCTTCATAACAGCTCTCTCAGACACTTATGATTATCCCTTTATTACAGAAGATGAAATTGGTGCTCAGAAAGTCACTGACGGGGCTGGGGTTTGAACCCAGGTGTGACTGCTAAAACTTCCACTTTCTATAATACCAAACGATTTAACTTCCTTCCTGGAGACACTAATTGAGAATCTATAGTTTTGCCCCTTAATCCAGTAAGTGAGCCTGAATTATACTGAAGGAATTCAAAGATTAATATAGCAACTACCCATATTTTGCCAGCAAATCCATCTGACAATGGTAGCCATGATGATGATGATAAAAATGGCTCAATGTAAGCCAGGCACCATTCCACTTTATATCGTACGTATGGTCTCAGTTGAGTCTCACAACCATCCTGTGAAGTACCTGCTGTTATTATACTGATTGGCTGAGGCCCTGTGTGGCAAGGATGAGATGTGAACCCAGATACGCAGTCTGAGGTCTGGGGATATGCTTTCGTCACTCTTCTATACAGCTGTCAAATTAAATAGAACAAAGCAAGGCACCTAAAGCCTAATTATCAACGTATTTTACTTCAATTACTTGATGGAAGACAAAATATTTGAATGTTTTATGAAGGATATTCCCACGTTAACTAATAAATCGAGGGAGTTCTTATCATGACTGGCAGTGGTGGTGAGAGTGGTGATAATAAGATACAAGGTCTAAAGTCACATAAATGTTAACATGTTGAAGGGAATTCCAAAGGAATCAGTCCTTCAAGTAAAGGGAGTAAGGGTTGGGATAACCCACTGTACTATAATGAAATAGGGGAGATTTTATATTTCTGAGCATAGTGGTACTGGTGACATCAACCAGAAGCTACTACTGTGGAACTGACTTTTCCCGCTCCTTAGAAGGAACGGGCTTCCACCCTCTCCTGAGCCAGCCTGTCTCCACCACTGTGGACAACCCGCAGGCCTGCTCTGCTAAGGGGGACTTGCCTCTGTGTCTCTCTGGCTTAGCAGTTCATCATTTTCTGTGGAAAAGTTGAATCAAAATAGGAAAAAAAAGCTCAATCTCCTCTGACACCTCTCTCTCTAGGCAATATCTGTTTGAGGCTTTCTTTTAAGAGGCAGGAATAGGAGAACATTTCTGAGTTCTGTGTTCATCTTCAATCGTTATGATATCTTGTATCATAGCTTCTCAGCTGTGCAATCTTAGAAACATCCCTAATCTCCCTCTTGACCCATTAAGTGTCATGGTATAGGCTCTGGAGCCAGACTGTCCAATTTGGAACTCCATCTCCGACGCTTGTCAGCTCTGAGAGCTGAGCCAAGCTACAGCCTTTTGAAATGCCTGTTTCTTCATCTGAAAAGTAGAGATAATATGGGACTATACCTCCTGGGGTTACTGCAAGTTAGAGCACATAAAGCGTTTAGAACAGTGCGTGGCACATGGGAAGCATGTCAACAATATATTATTTGCAACTATTGAGTATGTCTTACAGGCCACTGTTCATAACTGTTCAGGCAGCAATCCTGAGCTCAACCAGATCAAAGTTAGGGCTTCTAGTTCCATGTTTATGATGAGGTTGGCACATGTTGAATTATGTATGGAATTGTTCTATGGAAAGACTTCAACTCTCAATTGATGTAATGCAAGTAGTAACTATTTATTATATTGACATATTTACAAAATATTACAAAGTGAAATACCACTCATATTACACAGGGCTGCATACAGGCAAGACAAAGTATGGAAAAAACATTTACTTCTGTCTTTGGTATTAGAAATCTACACAAATTCGCAGCATTTAAAGTTTCCAATATGAAGTATTAAACATAGACAAAGATGTAATTGGCAACGTCATGAAAAGGGACTCTAATATCCTCTGCTGGGAAACCCCCAGGTCCATGACATGCAACCAGAAAGAGCGGGAGTCTATCGGGTAAAACAACAATAAAAGAAACAGCACAAGCTACAATACTGTACAGAGGAGTGTTTATGAAGCTGCCCTCTCCATAACGTTTGGCAGACAGTGACAGACAGAACGTTCCCCAGACACAGTGCTGCAGATAAGACTTTATGGGAAAGAATCCACTCCAAGATACACCTTGAGGGTATAACTTTACTGTACAGAACATCTTATAAAACTCAATTTCATGATCATTTACACATATACAAAAACTTAACTGGTTTTTGCAAATAATAACTTTTCTAAAAGACAATCACAGTTTACATAATTCTGAGGTAAAGGTCCTGAATCTATTCTATTTAAGAAGTCCTAGCCCGCGAGGGTCTCTAAAGGGAGACGTGTCCAATGAACATCAAGTTCTGGCCCTCAAGTGGGTTGGGGAGAAGGCCAGCCACGCCCACCTCATTTTAGAGATGGTCCAAAATTTCAGAACTAAATGTTCCTACTTTGGCTCTATTAAGTTAACGCTTTTCATGTTTTCTGCAAACACTCTCCGAGTCTTGTCAGAACATGACTTCCTCTATGGAGAAAGTATTTCATCAGGAAAGGGCCAAGTTAGTGTCGTAACTTGACTGTCTTGACTGGGTACTCTGTACATCCCAGGAAAAATGTACTGAGACTTCTCACATAAAGGGTGAAGACTTGGTCAAATGAGTGCACTGCAGACTGATCTTCCCACCGGTTAATACACACCCAGAAATGGCCTCAGATGGGAAGAGCCTCAGTGAGAGCTGGGATCCCACAGTGAATAAGACCAGAAAAGTCTAGTGACCCTCCTTCTGTCCCTGAAATGCATAAAGGACCTTGCTGTGCTTTCCTTCAAAAATCCTCGACAAGGTTGTTTGTGCTACTGTAAATCCTCCAGGAAAACGTGGGAATCAGCAATATATCGCAGGTCTTTTTTTCTGCGGGGGGTTGGGGGGGAGGTGTCAGGGGAGAAAAAGGCATATGTTAATAGATGTTGCTTCTCTAAAATGACTTACTATAAATCATAGCCCTTGGTCTGTTTCTGTAAACAATGCCACCTTAATTCAGGTTATTTGTAACTACCTAAAACATACCCAACCAAGATTATCTCATAAAGTGAAGTACTACATTTCCAAAATAACCCTATGAAATCATGAAGGTTGTGAAGATTTAATATGAAGATACTCTTTTATGTACTCTTCTGTATGTCTTCTTTTTATGAAAAAGTTTGCAAATCTCATCAGGACACCAAATGAATAATGGACCCCCCCCCGCCCCGTCCCATATAATATCACTTATGAAGCAAACCTGAGCATTTGTCTCTTATATTTTAACATGAGTAACATCAGGGGGTAAAAGTGTTTGCCAGGCAATGAGTCACCTTGTGAAGCAATTTAAGACAAGTAATGCTGGATCTTTCCAATAAGCTGCCCCAGTGGCAGAACTCCCATTTTTCTTCATGCTGGGAAAGGCAAAATTAAACTTCTGCTTCTCTGTACCATCAACAATTCTGGTGAATGGCACGTGAGAAGAAAGTAAATATGTGTTAAGCATTTCCTAATGGCTGGCTGGCATTCATGGCGTCTGACTGGACGAAGGAAAAAGAAACATGAACCAATGTGCTTGCAGGGCTCTTTGGGGGAAGAAAAGCTTTTGGCTTTGCCCTGGTCCCTGACGATGACAGGCGGGCAGGCTGTTTCTTGCACAGCTCTAGGCGAGCCATTAATCTGTCAGTACCAGCATCTTTAGAAACCCCAGCATTAAGACTTAGGAGGGGAAAAACAGGGAGGATGTTGAATAGCCAGAAAGGCAGCTTTTTAAACACTTCAGTGAATTCATAATGCTGTGCAGGCTTCTATTTATCCCTTCTCTGAAACTCCTGGTGCGGGGTGCAGCGCTGGATTGGAATTTATTCATCCTCTTCCACATACGTGGATGGAAACCAGCCCACCTAAAAAGGAAAAGCAACCAACACAGCAATGTGACTCTGCATCCGGCACTTCAAAGGGCTCTACAGAGCATTTCATTTTCATAACACCCTGAATTAATCTGGCGTTTTATGCCCACTGCAGGTGAAGAGGATCGGTTTAAACTGCTCCTAAAAGCCCAATAGAGTGAGTGACAGAAAGGGTGGAATACAATACGCTTAAACTGTTCTAATCTGCTAGCACACAAATATGTAATTTAAGGGGCTCTACTAGTTAATGCTTCCTATTTCTGCTGTAGAACAAGATATAAAGACAGAGGTCCTATGCCCCACTCTTTCCAATTTAGATCATCAGCTCTTACAGATATTTTGTACTCCACATAAAGGTTATGCTCTAGACTTAAAAAGAGGCTTAGAGACTCAAAAGAACTGATATGCTCAACCCTTTTCCCAACAGGAAGCCATCAAACTTGCCCAAGTAAACTTTATTGACGCCGCTATCATATTCACTCAACACATTTTTCTTGAGTGCCTGTTTTCAGGAAGGAACACCACCGTGCGGAGCCAGGGCTCTGGGGGGTGAAGCCTGCCACACAGTGTAGGGTTCCCCCCACCACAGTGGGCGCCAGCGGCTGCCCAGCCCCCTTCATTCATGTGACGAGCACATCGAGGGGGACAGCTCACCCTGCCATTTACTTCTCCTCTCCACCAGCCATTCGCACTCATCTTCGTGTAAATCTTCACCACATCTCCTTTCAACAAGGACAATTCTCGCATATCTCTTGCACAGAAGTCATACCGAGCGATGGCGATGCCCAGCACCTTTGGACTTAACACTGTGAAGAAACGATGGGGCGTCAGAATTGATGTGCAGTTTACCAACCATAAGCACCTAATCAGATGGATGTTATAGATGCTGTCAAAATGCGCGGCCGTGATTTCATGACAGACTAGTGATGATGGCAGAGGGGCTTGAAAGCAGCAGAACTGCTGTTTCAATTCAGTCGGGTGTAGTCAAGTTCATTTCACAAAGTTTAAAAAACTGTTGTTCTGTTTTCACATTCTTCACAGGAACTTCAAAACACGGATTAGTTTTTGTAGTTAAAAAAAAAAGGCTAATATCTAAGTTACTGCCTAAGGAGATAGAATCTCAAATAACTAGCCTAAATTTCCTATTGATGGCATAGTAATCCATTTTTAACTCGAACCTCTGTGGTAAAAGCTTCACATTTTTATCTTGTAAACTTTGCAACTTAAGACTCAAAGCAACCAACTTTTTTGCTCTGAAAGTCTCTTGTTGAATCCATGTCATCACCTCTATCCTCCCCCCTCCCCCCGAACAGCCTTTTTTTTTTTTTAGTTAAAACTATTTAGGGACAGTTACTCTTTTATATATAATTGCACTTGTGAAGAAGCTTAAATCATGTTTCACGGAAAAAACAGATAAACACCATCCATTTACCTTGTTTTGAGCAAATACTGCCTTATAGAAAACCTTTACTGAAATACTTAATCAAAAAGAAGATTCAGGGCGTCTGCCTCCTATATTCAGTTTTTTTTTGTTTTTTGTTTTTTAAATGGTAGGAGAGGAGCTAACCTGCTCCCTGCCCTCACCTGCCTGTCCTGAAAGGAAAATTCTGTTCAAGCTGTACGTTTGTTTGCCTCTAGTGTTTCATAACACATTTTATATTAACATCTCTACCTGTTGCTCCTTGGGGTTATAAAGTGTTTTCAATGATATGTTCAGTGATTCTGAGAATCACTCACCTGAGATTGGTGGGACTTTATAAACCTTAAACGGTAGAGAAACTGAAGTATAAGAAAAAAAACATGGGAAATGCCACCCATCCATATTTGTAACAGTTCCCAGCGCCTAGGCAGCTGCAGTTATGACCTGTTACCCTGGAAGAGCCTGCCCACTTGGAGACCGGGGTCTCTGGCCTATTTTTCAGGGCTCTGCAATGACAGAAATTTTTTTTTAGTCTCCAGGTGTCCATCATAAGATAAACGAATAGCAATGCTGTAGATTTCAGAACTGTAAAGGGAGCAAAAATAGGTCATTTTATTTTACCGTTCAGACACAAACCACTTTTAATAGTTTTCTTACTGAAAACCATCCCATTACTGGGGCACTACTCTTAGAGTCGTGCACATAAAAACACCCCAGTGATGGAAAAACCCATCATCAGCTTAACTGTGTGACCTTGTACAGGTCTCTTAACCCTTCTGGGCCACATTGTCCTCACCTATAAAATGAAAGGTCTATACGAGATGACTTGTAAGGGCCTTCTGGTACTAAATTTTATTATTCCATTGGGACTTACAGGTTAATTTTTAAAAATCGGTAAGAAAACATACTTTATCCAGCCATCATGTACTCCCCTGTGTGTCCCATAAACAGCCCTTACATTCTCTGGCTAATGACAGAAGTCAAGACCAGAATGCCCTGCACAAACCGATGGGCACAGTCATCCTTTAAAGCAATTTGGACCGAACTGTACTCTTATATTTGGAGATAAAGTTGGGATTTTGGTCCTATTTATTTTCTTAATGGAAATACATGAACACTGGCTTTTCTCAACTAAAATTTCTGATCCTCAGGAAAACTAGTTTTGTGGAGCGCTTCATTCCCCCTTTATACTTTTGGCTCTCAACTCTTTCCAGCTGATGAAAGAGAAAATGTCTTGCTGAAATACATAACATGAGCACACACACAAAACCAGAGGAGCGGTATGTCAAGACAAACGATGACTTGATGACAGAGAAAAGGAAAGTGCGTGGTGGGAATGTGACTCGAGGGGCTGTTTGTGAGGAGATCTATCTACATGAGAAGCCATACACAGAAGTCAAAATATTTTATTTGCAAACAGAAGCAAGTTGAAAAGACATATAAAAGCAGTAAAACAGTACCTGACCAGAAAGGAGTGGGAGAAGGGGGAAGAAAGCTGTAGTCTGGAGGAGTTACAAAAGAAAACCCACAGAGCAAAGGAGGGGCTTAGAGAAGGAAAGAAAAAGAGAGAAGCAAAGACCATTTAGGTGTTGGCAAAACATATTTCGACACAGCTATTTCGTTGTCTATAACCGTAAGAAAATTGTCATATCAAAGTTGAAATATCAAGCTTTGCTTTCACCCACTTGTCTCCTATCACCATTTCTAAATGAAGAACAAGCCAGATGATTACATTTTGATTGACATTAGTTCTGCAGTTCAGAGCGATCTATCCCTTTCTAGGTGAACACAGCATACCCACTCTATCCAAGGACGGCCTTCTCCTCTTGATGTGGTGCACAATTCCCACTTTGTCACATCAGTGGAGAGGGGGATCCTGTAAATTCTTAACGTAAAATATGCTTCACATCAAAACTGATACAAGAAGTAAGAGCCTATAGGGTGGTGTCAATGAAACGTGCAGAGCCCACTGAAAATTCAAGAAAATCACTCAGACGATTTGTTAGGAACCACACTCACCCTCCAAACAAGCATGCACATGCTAGGTTACTTCCAAAAATAAAATGTAAACCACTTTGAATTATATCTGGAAAAGAAAGTAAATCTATCCCCAACTTGTAGGAATGTACAGAAAATTTCTATGCATTTGGATGCTCAAAAACTTCTCACTTTTTAATAATCAGAGCTAAACTTATCAAATGGTTTGGAAGTGTTAGATGCCATGCTCAATGTTTTATATTCATTTAATTATCACAACAACTCAAAGAGGAAGGTACCCATGCTATTTCTTCTTCACATTTGAGAACAACCTAGATTCAAACCTAGGCAGTGTGACTCCAGAGCCGAGGCTCTTCACTGCTATCCTCTCTGCATCTACCCCTCTGCTTCAGGTACCACCTTAGGCAGTTTTAAAACTCACCCTGCTGATACCATGGTGCCATTGCAATGGAAAAGGAAGGTGTGGTTGTAAACTTTCTCCCAATATTTATTCTTCCCTTAATCCATGTAATAGGTTATTTCATTGGGCTATGTTTGCCCAGAAGGGATACAAAGTTCTTGCTACTGGGATATATACAGAAGTATCATAAGGCAACTTCTGGTACCTTTCCTGGGAAGGCAGCTGGCACACACCTTCACCCTTCTCTTTGATTCTTTATTCTATCCTGCTGTCTGGAATGTGAAAGCTACCATTCTGATTCTTGAGAAGGCAGACCTCACCTTAAGGATGAGCTTCAAGGAACCTGGGTTACTGAAAATTTTATGGCAGAGATACTCCTGTCAAGAAGGGGCCCTAGAGATACTAAGAATATCAGTAGCTCATTAATGGGATACTTAGATTCCAACCAAATAAACTGGGGAAAGGAATTGGAAGGAAGGGTTCAGATGTTCTTTGGTTCATATATACATTGGTGCATTCAGTGACACTTTTCTCATAAATGGCTTCACATACTTACTTTTAACCTACCCTGAAGTATATCCTTGTTAATAATCAAGGTTCTCTTCTAATCCATTGCATGTTCCAAGTTATACTTTTTTATTTTAAAATGCAGCAGTACATGCTATTACAACTAATTTTACAATCTGTGCAATTCATTTATTGCCATGCAATGTAACTGGTTTGTTTTGTTTTCCTCGAGATCATGTTATACCCACTGTTAGAGAGAGGAGAGGATGTCATCTTTAATTTAATGAGGAAAATGGCACCCTAACTCTACTTTTGGCAGAAAATCTAGTGCCAAGATTCCTATCCCACGTTTGTGAGAACTTAAATTAGAACTCCTCATTCTCCCCATTACTTCTTTGTAATGAGGGGAATTTTCTCCTCAAACTGCTTTCTAAGTGTCCATCCTTGATTCTCTCTCTGGGACTACTTATCCATGGAGTAATAAAAGCAGACAGTATTTCCCCAAAATTTCTAACGAAGGTAATTCAAGAGTCTGAAATATAACAAAAGTTAACTCTAGAAGGAAGAAATAAGAGATCAATGAAAACACAATTAAATGCTATTTAAATCTCAAAAATAGGTTATCTAATCTAATCTATCTACCTTTCTCTCATCTTAAAATATCTAACATTCCTGAATATGGATAATGCCTCACCAGAGGACTTGAATCTGTTTCAAATACATAACATCGGTATACTACCCCTCTCTCCTAACCCTAAAAGCCTTGTAACCATTTGCATTCATGTCAAGTGCCTATAATTTGAACCATCTTAAATCTTATCTAAAAATTATCATCTTTACTAAATGGTAGCTATTCCCACCATGGTTAGGCCTGGGCTCCTCTGCTGGCTTCACTCTAATTTTTTCCCCAATGAATGGAACAGATTCTTGCATATGCCTTGGCTTCTCACCTGAATTCCAGTCTGTGATTTCACACATTTTCATCACCTTGCCATCAGGTACAGTCATGATCTCTGATTTAAGTTGTCTGAAACCAAACCCATCATCTTCCTCCCTGTAACCTAGCTCAACCTCCCACAATTGGGTTATTTTTCCAACTACTCCCACGTTCTCTTTGCAGACCGTCTTTGCAAGGTCAGTACACCTCTTTAGCTCTTTCTGTTCACTCTCGTCTTCCTCTGAGATATCAAGTTGTTCCTTCACTAAGTTCTCAGCTCCACCATCCCAACTCAGGTACTTATGCCATTTCTAAACTAAGACAACTGCCTCCTAATTGGTCTTCTTACTTTCAGCTTTCTTTCCATTCTATTCTAAATACCGCCTCTCAGCTACTCACCATAAACAGACTACTCATCATTCCTTTTCCTAAATTATAACATCCTAACTCTTGACTTCAATTCCATAGCAATTCGTAGTCTGGCTATATCCTGCCCTTCTCACCAAATCTTCCATCATTTACCCGCACAAATTCTTTGCATCCCAGCTTCCTAACTGCCCCCCACCCCCCCAAACACCATCCCCACCCTTATTCTGGGATGCTGCTCCTTCACCTTGCTTCTTTAAACCTCAACCTCCTTGTCTCCGAAGCTCAGCTCAGGCCCTTCCCCGACCAATCCAGATAACACTCGTCCCCTTTTCTGTCCTCTGCAGCCATCTGTTAGGCACTTACGTCACGGCGCTCCCTGGCCCTGCTGTTTCATTACTGCATGTGCTCCTGTGTTGTATCTCAATGAGTCGTTGATTCTGGAGAGTAGGGACTGGCTCTTAAGCTGCTTCTGCATCCCCACAGGATCAGGCCCAGGGCTAAGCAACTGAAGCTGCTAAATGGATGAGTATCTCGGCAGGGTATTTAATTCTGCAAGCTCCTTATTTCTCCTCCTCCTGTTTGTTGAGCTCATCTTTTGCTCACTTAACTGCTCAAAGACTTCCAACAAAAGCCAGCACAACATAAAGAGAAGAACATGAAATATGTTCAGGATTTATTCCCCAGGGTCCCTGAGAGCCATAATCTATCAGTGATATTCCTACAGTAACTATAATTTTTCTGAATGTCTCATGGCATTAACCATACCGTACACCTGAGGAATCTTCTCAGGAGAAACTGATTAACCTTTTGCTCGTGTCACCCAGTATGTAGCTCTCAGCCAAACACTTTAAGGCTTGATAAGATGCTTTCTACTTTTCTACGCATTGTAGCATGACTTATTGTTGTCGCTCTTTCTATACATAAATTTTCAATGTGTTTGGGTCCTTAATTCTCGTAAGCTGCATTTGAATGTCTGGCACCTATGTAGACAAGTATAAAATAATGTGTTTCCCTAGGAAAGTATGGATTTAAATCTAGATGTAAACAATGTCAGAATAAGGTATTTGATAAAAATATTTTGCAGAATGGTTTAACCTGCAAAACATATTTCTGTCCATACTGAGAACACATCTACCTATTTCTACACACACGTACAGATACATGTTTTCTTCATCGTACTCCTCCGACTATACCAAGATGACGCTAATATAAGAATTATTGGTAGGTGCATATCCTGGAATGGAATAGAAACAGCTGAGTAACAGTGACATTCAAATGGGAATGTTGAGGGATTATTATTTCCTATCCCTTTCACTTCCTGGCCTAATATTCACTTCACCACCTAATATTATAGGAAGCCTGCTAGTACATTACATTATTCTGCGAAGCTTCTTGAGAGAAAGAACTTTTATTCATATCTGTATCCACTGAGATAATAGTAAATCTACATTGAGACCTTTTTCATTGAAGTAATCATTTGCAAACTGCATGCTTTAGTTAAGGGCCTAACTTTTGTCCTTCCTCAAATACTTTCAATTCTTTATTAGCACAGACGAAGGAGAACCTTGCTCAGAGAGACCATCACACTTAGGGGTAGGGGTCTCTGGTTATTTTCACATGATACCTGGCGTTCAAATGGGCTAATGTTCATGGAACATTAGCAAATAAGTGGCTCATAGTTTAGTGACTTAAAAGGTCTCATTAGGAGTTATTAAAATATTAACTCAAATATTAAGTCAAATATTAACTTTTCCAAGTTAAACGAAACTTGAAGTACTAAGATTCTCTAACTGAAACAGAAGCTATTAGCATAGCCATAATAAACTGATTGGCACATCGTTAGTGAATATTATCCGGTTCTGAGACTTGACTGAGAGGACAGAGCCACAGAAGCCTGTCAATTAAAACAGGAACACAGTGTTCACAGAATAATAAAGTACTAGTGAATTGGTATCTGATACCTATACTTTTGTTGTCAAGGTTAACTAAGCATTGCTTTAAAGTATTATGCTCTGCCTCGATTAGGCTATTCATGTTCACAAGCAAATGAAAATCCACTCAAGTTTCAATAACATTTGAAATTTGTACACAGCAGAGACCAAGCTCAATCAACACTAGTCCTTAAGGTACTGGTTACTAAATCAAAGTATTTTTGAACTACCACTTAATTATCCATTATATGTATAAGTGAACATGATACTAAGCATTTGCTAATTATTCTCTGGGATAGACATTACCTAATGCTCAGCCTTAAGATGTAACAACCACATGTGTTTACACTCATTTATGTTAAAAAAAAAAAAAGTTGTCAGTAAAAATATCAGGCAATTGTACCAATGATACCATCATCAATACAGCTATCCCTGTGAGTTTGGGGCCCAGCAGTGGCCTAGAGATTTTCCTGAAGAACTGTGTTCCTATGTGGGACACTTCGAGGGATCCAGGAGGTTCCTTTTACCAAGATTGTCTACAGATGGCCTAACAGCAGAGAACATGCTGAGAATTTAATGAATGTTTAATTTAAATTTGTGATCCTTAACCTGGTTTTATTTTAGAACCTAGCCATGTCTTCTTCTTAGACTTCCAGAAACATTCATAGACATAGTATCAAATATGTGCTCCCCCATCTCCCTCAAATATATAGTGTTTATTGTATATTTTATATATTGTCACTGAAAAAGGAATGATTCAGATTGGTTTCAGTTAATTGAATGCTGACATCTGGTAAATGGACAAATCTCTTTTAACCTAAAATTCAAAGATATGACAAGGAAAACTTAGAATTATTGTGAAAAGGAACAGCTACTTTATATTCAATACTGCACAGTCTAAATACATAAAGCCATTAACAAGCAAAAAAATGAGTATAAGACCTTCTTGTTATGGAAAATTAGATCATTTCAAGGGATTTCGGATTATTTATAAGCATCTAGTTTATCAAGATGTGAACCTGATCCTAAATCCTTACTCTTTAAGAATAATTGGCAGACATCTGTTAAATAACTACTAATGTGCCAAGGATGGTGCTAAGGTGCTACTGGAGATTTAACAGATCAGACAGAGCATCGACTCTAAAGGAGCTTACAAATTAGTAAAGAGACAGACACAGAGATGATACAGAGATACGGAAATTACTCATCTTGGATAGAGAGTGCTAGGACTAGCCTTTAGGCTCCATTTGAGCCTTTCCCTACAAAAATCTCCAGTCTTCCGGTTGCTCGGGCCAAAAGCTTTACAGTCACAGCCTTGAATCTTCTCTTGCTATTCTGTCTCACTTCTGATGTGTCAGAATGTCCTGTTCGGTTATATATTATAAAGGTGACCCATCTGGCTACATGTTGGTCCAGGCTGCTACCATCTCTCACCTGGATTGCTGCATGAGCCTCCTAACTGGTCTTCCTGTTTTTACACAGACTCTAGAACAATCCTATTAAAGTCAGACCATGTCTCTCCTTTGTTTAAATCCTTCCAATGGCTTCCCATGTCTTCCGGAACAAAAGCTAAAGTCCTGTAAAGCCCCACAGAGGCTGGCCTCCCTTACCCCTCTGATTCCATCCCTGCTGCTCTGGCCACATTGCGCATGTCATACATGCTCCTTCCTTTGCACTGGCTGTTCTGCTCGCACTTCCTTGAACCTTTACTCAAGTGTTACCTTCACAACGAGGCCTACCCTGATGCCCCATAAAAGAGTCACGGATGCACACCACTCGTGCCATGTGCAGAGAGAAAGCAGGGTTTATGGGGGGGGGGGAGTGATAGACAAGCAAAGAAGTAGGTAGAGGGTACTCAGTCCCCTAAATTCCCACTGTCCTACTGCTTAGGTTGCGGATGGATGGTCTGTACACGCCATGGTCAAAGTGCCAGTAGCCTGCTCTTCAGATGGATGGGGTATTTATGTGAGTTTATGATAGCAGAAACTCCCTGTTTGCTATGGACTAGATATTTGTGTCCCCCTCCAGACCCCAAAATTCATATGTTGAAACCTAACGCCTCATGCCATGATATTAGGAAGTGGGGCTTTTGGGATGTGCTTAGGTCATGAGAATGAAGCCTGCATGAATGGGATTAGTGCTCCTAAAAAGGCAATCCCGCAGCGCTTCCTTGCCCCTTTCCACCATGTGAGGACACAGGTGCCTTCTATAAACCAGAAAGCAGGCTCTTACCAGATACCAAATCTGCCAGCACCTTGACCTTGGACTTCCCAGCCTCCAGAACTGTGAGCCATGAATTTCTGTGGTTTATAAGACACTTGGTCTATGGTGTTTCGTTATAGCAGCCCAAACAGACTAAGACACTGGTCATACAAATGACCTTGTTAGAAAGGGGAGCTTCGGAAGCCAGTGGCTGGTACTAGCCTGTTCTACTGTTGAGAACTGAAAACTGCTGAACCGGCTCTCTATTAAGCTACCAAAAGGAGGAAAAATGAATCTCTACTTTTGTTCCTCATCATCTGACCACCCCAGTTAAAATCATAAACGATCCCCAGCACTCCTGAGTAGCATTACATTGTTAGATTGTCTTTTCCAGAGCACTCACCAACTTCTAATATACTATATAATTTATTTTTTAATCTATTATTTGCCTTCCCCATTACCATGTGAGTTCCACAAAGGCAGAGACTTTTTTTTCCCACTGCTGCGTATCCCCAGCAATTTGAACAGTGCCAACCCTGCAGTGGGCTCTCAATAAAGGTCTGTTGAATGAATGAATGAATGTGGGGACCTGTGGGGTTATTGGTGGGAATGTAATAACTAAAGAAGAGATGAGGAGAGAAGTTTTGGAGAACTGCCCTATGAGGAAGGATAAAGAAAAAGAGGGAAAATTATCTGGGGAAGATGGAGCTTTGAATAGAAAGACTGAGCTTTGAATAGGAAAAGATCTGAACGAGCCAGTCAGATAATCTTGAAGTGTTTATGCTCAATTCTGACAAATTTGAGTGTATTCGTAGCAGAGTGGCCAGGATGGTGACAGATTTGGCAACCACGTGTATGACAAGGGACTGATAAATCTGAGTAGCTTATTGAAAAAGAAAGAAATACAGTGGGGAAGGGAAAAAAGCACATCAGATGAAAGGTAATCATGGTAGAGTGTGTATGTAGTATATTTAACTTTGAGTAATTCTGAAGAGATGAGCTAACGATGGTAAATCGCTCCAATAAGTCAAGTTTCTGGATCAATATAAGCATTTAAAAAATTCTGTTCAAAAAATAAATTGGGGGGCTTCCCTGGTGGCACAGTGGTTAAGAATCCGCCTGCCAATGCAGGGGACATGGGTTCGAGCCCTGGCCCGGGAGGATCCCACGTGCCGCAGAGCCGCTAGGCCTGTGCGCCACGGCTGCTGGGCCTGAGCTCTGGAGCCCGCGGGCCGCGGGTACTGAGCCCGCGTGCCACAACTGCTGGGGCCTGCGTGCCTGGAGCCCGTGCTCTGCAGCAGGAGAGGCCACGACAATGAGAGGCCCGCACACAGCAACGAGGATCCAGCACAGCCAAAAATAAATAAATTTATTAAAAAAAAAAAAAGAAGAAAAAAAAGAATCCACCTGCCAGTGCAGGGGACACGGGTTTGAGCCCTGGTCCTGGAAGATCCCACATGCCGCGGAGCAACTAAGCTCGTGCACCACAACTACTGAGCCTGTGCTCTAGAGCCTGTGAGCCACAACTACTGAAGCCCACGCGCCTAGAGCCATGCTCCGCAGCAAGAGAAGCCCTTGCACCGCAACGAAGAGTGGCCCCTGCTCGCTGCAACTAGAGAAAGCCCGCGCGCAGCAACAAAGACCCAACATAGCCAAAAATAAATAAGTAAATAAATGTATAAAATAAGTAAATAAGTTGGGTGATTTGTGTGGCCGTAGACATAAAGTCACCTGAGTGTCAAGTAAAGCCTGAGGATGACCTCTCAGGAATGTCGCAAAAAAATACTTGCTAAAAAAGCCTCTACCAGGGTTGACATTGCTGCTAAGTCTGAAGTGCCTCAATACCAAAGTCCCCCTGCATTCCTGTCTATTGTTCAGCTGTTAAGCTAAACTGTATGTAACACCCAAGGGATATGTGCAGTAGAGTGTTCAGTACAAGTAGATGCTCAAAAATGTTGAATCATAAAGCAGTGAATGAACGGAAACCCTGGCCAAGCCTGTACTCAACTTTTCATGCTATTAGGACAGACAAGAGTTGCAGAGTTAAGACCGGCTCCCTTATGCAGATCTGGAATTCAGTAGGGGAAGCTGCATATCAATGGTATATATGAGGAAGAAAAGAGCTCTCAGCATTGTTCCTCAAAGCTAGGAGCCTGATCCAAATTTTAGCAAGAAAAAAAGGAATTCCTCTCAATTTATGTTTGTTTTACGGGGAAGAGAGACTAGAAAAACCATAAGCCTTGGATCAGGGCTGCCACATGAGGATACTGTAGTCAATTAGGGAACATTACACATATTAAGACCAGTTTTTAATTTAGAAAATAAGGTTCATAGAAAGAACAGTATACAGAATGAAACATTCAAACATAAGGACTGCTTTTTGAGTTTTGAAACATGGAAAATTTTCAACAGCTTTGAGTGAGGTTACTTGAATCTGTAGAATTTCGATCTGCAAGCTATCGATTTCTGAAGGGACCCTGGGTACTGGCTACCAATTCTTAAAGCTATCAGGTTCAGGATAAAAATCCCTTAAAGTAGCTACTAAAGCTCCTGAAGCAAGTAAGTAAAAAATGGAAGCCCAGAATGACCTAATAATGAACATGTTCAGCTGTAGTTGATTAGTTGCCCAAAAACAGTAAGTTCTGTGGACGTGATAGACATCCTGAGAAAAACAGTATAAAAATGACAGCAATATGTTAGAACCACCTTAGCCTATAGAAAAGCATGCACGGAGCACGTCCCATGTGCCAGACATTGTTCTAAGTGCATCACATACACTAACTCTCTCACGGCTAATAAGACAAATATTACACATTATGAGACAGTGTTGCAGGATGAAATAAACTAGCGAAACTCATCACTTTCCTATATCATACAAGCAGCACTTCTGGTACATCTGTTTAACAAACGAAACATTTCATGATGCTTCTCACAGGACTGGTGATTCATGAAACACTCAGTTGGAGACATTAATATAAGTGAAAGGGGTTTGAAAAATATAGTGTTCTTTTAATCATTTATTGAATATCAGACAGAATTACTAGGTTCTTATTCTATATCAAGTATTTTATATAGTGTTTCAAACAATCGGTCATGTAGACCTTTTTGGGAAACTTTCATTGGCTAGAAGTGCTCTCTCTCAGGAAGACAGTGCGTTTCACTGCAGGAAAGTTACAAGCCATTGAAAACACTTCATTGTATTAAGGTAATGTTTCCCTTGTAACTCCCCATCTGGTGACTACCCATCTGCCCTAATAATGCAAAGTCCTCTTATAACTCCAAAAAAAAAAAATAAGGATGGAAAAATTTGGAGAAAAATTTAAAATTAGTATGATGAGATTATAGTGAGTTAAATGGTGCCTCACCTCCCCAAAGACATGTCCGCCTAGAACCTGTGAATGCGATCTTATTTGGAAAATGGGTCTTTGCTGATGTAAGTTCAGGACCTCAAGATGAAATCATCCTGTATTATGATGAGCTCTAAATGAAATAAGTGTTTTTATAAAAGAAGAGAAAGGGAGATGACACACAGAGGAGGAGGTTATATGAAGACAAGGCAGAGATTGGAATGGTGTGTCTGTAAGCCAAGGGATGGCAAAAATTGCCAGCAGCCATCCAGAAACTAGAAGAGGAGCATGGAATAGATTCCCCCTCAAAGCCTCCAGTAGGAGCCAACCCTGCCAACACTTTGATTTCAGACTGCTGGCCTCCAGAACAATAAGAGTAAATTTCTGTTGTTTTAATCCCCTTCATTTATGGTAATTTTAAAGGCAGTTCTAGGAAGCTATTACAGTGAGATTAAAACAGATATTTAAATTACCAGAATAAAATTAGATTAAATCAAACCCAAATGCCAAATGACCAAGGAAAAAGATGACAAAAGACTGAGGATAAAATTAGGAGATCAGAATAAGAGTAGATGAATATAGATATGTTGAATTACAAGGGCAACAAGGTAAAAAATAAGTGGATGTTTGAGGAGTGTGTATGAAGGAGATAATAAATAATATCCACTATTACACTGTGATAAAACTAATAAATAATGGTTAAGGCATTATCAGATGTTTCAAGAATTATCAGGAATAAGCAAGTTATATAATGTTAACAGTGAGTTAAATAAATATGAACGATACAAATTCTCCAAGTTTCTAAAACACTGGCTAAAATGAAGCTTAAGCACCTTGTCAGATGGCTAACAGAATAACGGGACTACCTGCGTGAAAGGAACGAGACCACACTAGGGAAAAGCAGCCTGGGGCCCTGGCTCTGGCTTTTACTTTTTCCTGCAACGTCATTTGCACGGTCCCAAAGACCTAGGAAGCCTTTGTCAATTTCTGAAGAATTGCTATATTTGTCACCACCTCAAAAGGATCATGCTGTTCTATATTTTGTTTTCAAGCCCACCCATCTCTCCATGCTTTTTCAAATAACAACTACACATAGTGCTTTAATACCTGCTATGTCTCCCACAGACCTTAGGCTCTGACTTCACTCATTTAGCCCTTTCTGAACACGTGTTTCATGAAAGGCACTGTGCAAAGTGCAGTGTGAGAATGGGAAGCTCAGGAGCCTGGTTCCTAAGGCTTCAGGGAGCAATATACCAGAAGAAATCATTAAAACTGTATAAAAATAATGCTATATTTTATGTAAACTATGAAACAAACTGTGAACGATTCATAAAACTCTGTCTTCAACCCCAACCACTCTTCTTAGTGTCAAATGCCTACTGAACCACTGAGTGTGCACAGGCACTGAAAGTCTGTGCACAACTGAATGTATTACCTTCTCCTCTATACATGTTATGTCTCTTTTGTTTCTTGATCAGTCCAATGGTTTCACCGTTTGCCAGTCATCCAAGGCAAATAATTGTGTATCACACATGTACCACTTCTACCTCAATTCCTTTATCCAATCAATTCGACTTCCAGGTGATACCAAAATCTGCCCACTGTCCTGCTCCACTGTCTCTATTCAGCTTTTGTCCAAACCTCCATCATCCCTCCCTTGGACATCTGCAGTAGTTTCCTCACTCCTCTCTTCGGTCCATGCCTCCCTTCAAGCCACTCTCACAGAGTAGGCAGTGATCTTTCAAAACAATGTAAATCAGTTCTTATCATTTCTGCTTATAAAGCTTCAATACATTCCCAATGTATATATTAGAATCCACTCACTATGCTTTAAACGTTTCGACCCCCTTCTAATTCCTTAAACGTGTGAAGTTACTTCCTGTTAAATGTCCTTCACACAGGCTGCTTCTTCACTGTGATGTTTCCCTACCACCACTAACCCACACCCTGCCAATCCACATAGATCCTTTAAGTTTCGTCTAGACGCCACTTCTTCAAAATGTCCTTCCCTGACCCTACAGGTTAAATAGGCCCTCTTGTTGGACACTTTCACTTTGCTTCTGCTTCATAAGACTTATCAAAATTTGTGATTATTTATGAAGTTATTTGTTTTATGTTTGTTCCTATCCATCTTATTCACTGTTATATTTAGCATCCAGAACAGGACCTGGCACATAGTAGGTGTTGAATAAATAACTGTTGAATAAAGCAATGAAGGAATGAGTAAGTAAACACAGTGAGGTCACAGGTAAGGAAGAGATGGTTCTAATACGACCTACTCCGTACTCTGCACACCCTAAAATCAGTGCACCAAGCTCCCCCTGCTCCTGGAACAGGTGAAAGGGGAGAATGCTGCCATTTTCTCCCAATTCTGTTAGTTCTCAGGTAAACGGATCATCTTGAAATTTTAAAACTTTTACTTCTGAAATAATTCAGACTTAAAAGTAGCAAGAAGAGTACAAAGAATTCTTATATTTTTTTCACTCAACCTCCTCAAGTGTTAATATTTTACCATGTTTATCATCTCTATATTTTCCTGAACTATTTTAGAATATGTTGCAGACAATGTCCTTTATCTCTAAATATTTCAGTGTGTCCTTCCTAAAAACAAAGGCATTTTCTTCTATGATCACAGTACAATTATCAAAAACAAAAATTATTTAATCTAGAAACTTATTCAAAATGTGTTAACTGTTCCATGTGTGTCCTTTATAGCAAAAAAAAAAAAAAAAAAATTTCTGGTCCAGGATTCAACCTAGGATCACATGTTGCATGTAGCTGTCATGTTTCTTTGGTCTCTTTCTCTTCAATCTGAAACAATTCTGCAGTCTTTCATGACATTGACATTTTTGAAGAGCATAGGCCAATTATTTTGTAGAATGTCATTGAGTTTGGGTCTCTCTGATATTTCCTCATGATTAGATTCAAATTGTGCACCCTGGGGGGCAGGAATACCACAAAAGTGGTGTTACATCCTTCTCAGAGCATCACATTAGGAGGTGTGTGATACCTAGTTGTCCCATTACTGGTGATGTTAACTTTGATCACTTTTAGGTGTTTCTATTTTCCCTCTTTAGTAATAAGGTCTTGTGAGAAGACACTTTGAGATCATGTAAATATAGTGATAACCAACATTTTTTTTAAACATTAGCCACCTCTGTGGTCCAACTAATTCTCCATTTACTTGGGAAAATGCTTAAGGTCTATTAATAGGTAATGAAACAGCTAATTGTGCAACTTTTCCAAATGTAATGGTCTGTTACCATTCTACCTTACCTCCTTCTCTCATGCATACAAAGAAAGAAACCTAGGATGCTATTTTTAAAAGAACATAATAAAATATCTAATATCATTCCTTATTCATCAGATGAGAAAGCTGAGGCCCGAACAGGCTAAGTGACTTGCCTGGGGTCAGACAGCTACTCAGTAGCAGACCTGAAAATAATTAAGCGCTCACTGTAGAGCAAGAAAGGCAAAAGTCAGTTCAGTGCCCTTCAAATACACAAGCCCTAGGGGTACACCCGCAGCAGTCTAAGGCACGTTTTCTGCGACCGTTTTTGGAAAGTAATGGGATTCTTACACAGATCCACAGAACAGGGCAGAACGTCGTCCACGGAGCCACTGGAGTTTCTAGGGAAGCACAGCGGCTCACTGCTGTGCCTGAGTGCTTTGTTCTCTTCCTCCCTCTCTTCATCTCTCTTGGAAACACTCAAGTCATTGCGGAGCCCTAGGAAAGAGCCTTGCTTGCAATGGGCTCCTCACCTACAAATGCTACACGCTCCTTGCCCAATACTCTGGATATCTGTTTAATTCTAATTTGTGTCTTTATATATGTTATTTTGCAATTGCATGAGGTAGGCCTGTCATAATCTTACCATATTTTACAAACTTGAGAAGAGTTTTTAATTCTCCCAAGAACATCCAAACCTAGACTAATACAGAAGCAAGCAGCCTCTTCTACGATTCCCTGGGACTTTCTTTTCCAAGGTGACTATATGGCATGTAAGAGAAAAATAATAATAAATCGCAGGTTTCAGGAGTTGGAACTCCAATCTCAGCCTCCACCCAGAACACAGCGTGGTCCTAGGCTTTGGCTTGCCTGCTCTGCTTCCCCCATTGCTTAGAAGCAATGAAGATGCCATGCCCTGTCCTGTATCCCAAGGTACTACTTCTTCATAAAAGTTATTCTGAGATGGTATTTAGCAGCACACCCAAAGCTATGAACCAGAGGTAAGGACTCTAAAGACATCCCACACAATCTTTCCATACAGGATATGTAGAGTTTCCTCTTTACCACTTCCTGAGAGACACGTGCGTAAAAATTGAAGCAGTGTTTTAATTAAGGGTTAACCTTTAATCAGGACTTGGTATAAAATAAGCAAGGGGTATTTTAAAAAATCATAAAAGCAAAGATGTAAATTGCTATGAGTTAAAACTAGTAATTCAACAATTAGAAATACAGGGAAATGTTTGCTGTGTTAGAGGAGCGACTAGTAGTAGTAGGAAAGCAGCAGCTGTGGTAGAAGCGGTAGAATCAGCAGCAGCTGACTTTTATGGCGTGTTTACCATGTTACCAGCACTCTGCTAAATGCTTTAATGTATAGCACCTCATTCAACCCTCAAAATCATCATAGTGTGCTCATTTCATACGAAAGTCAGCAACAAGTAAATAAAACACTGGGATAATATACACTTGATCTAAGATTATAATCCTGCTGAATAATCTTGGAGTGTAGACCATCAAGAAATTATTGCTGACTGACATACCAGCACATGCCCTCACTTCTTTCTGGTCACTTTAGGAGTGAGATCTTCCCTGATCATCCTATATAAAAATATCAAACTCCTAACCCAGACTTGCCAGAGCTGCCTCATTAAAATATAAGCTCCATAAGGATAGAGACTCTGCTGAATCCCAGTACCTAGAACAGCGACTTTTCTGCGTTGGGTAATTATTATATGCTGAAGGAACGAATAACTGCATGTAGCTTGCATGGATGTTCAAAATCATGTTACTGGCCACGCTTTGAAAAAGAAAAAGAGCCTGTAACGCCATCCCTAGTGGCTAAACAAGTTTGAGCGCTGAATATTTGGTCAAACACTAGAAAAAAATTTAAACTAGGCCACTTCATTCGTAGTTGACCAATATTCTCTGAGCACCCACATGTGCCAAGCACAGGAGTGCCTGAGAGTGACCACACAGTGAAATAGAGGGTTAAGAACCTTCCACTGACCGGGATACCGGCTCTCCCTGACTGCCGGTCCCTCTCACCCGGACTTCCTAAAACTAAGCGAACAACTCAGACGGGATTTTTAGTGTAACTGACCTCCTGGGCAACTTTATCTCCTGCTGCTGGGAAGGCAAAGTAAAAGAATTGAAAATTATACTTTTCGTATAGGGAAAAATGTCATAACCCTGGTAGGCTTTTAAGAAATTTGTAGAAAAAATTGTTTCTTAAGGGGAAGTTCCATTTTTGAATGAGCAAAACTTAGGGCCTATATGAGCGTCTAAGATAACTGAGTAACAGTGGGCTAAAAACACAGAAAGATAAATTTTAATGTGCTTACAGTTTCAACAAAAAGTGTGCTCTGACTACTTTCATTGCACAATCTTGTTCATTTATCACTGATCCTTGTGAAGAGAACAGCTATTAAGTTATTCAAATTGAAAAAAAAAATGTCAGTTGATGTGACAAAGTACTTGTATATTTACTTTATGGAAATGTTATGAAATTTTACTGGTGGTGTTAGTGCCCTGAGCGTTGCTTCCCTTTCAGTTTCTGCTTTTAGGGAAAAAAAGTTATATTACATGATGCAAATTCTTTTTTTTTCAAATACCTCTAGATATTCTTATTTGCTTAGGCTAAACCTTCTGAGGGTAATAAAATTGTATTCCTTTCTCCTCTAAAAAAGGTTTATGAAATTAAAATAAGGGGGTGAAATCACACTCTATTCATAGCATTTTTTCATCATAGTGTTCTCTTTACATGCTATATCTATTAACAGGAAGAATATATGACAATAAATGGTGGCGAGAAAAAAGTTTTTGACTTGAATTCACACTCAAACTATAACATGCTTTCAGTTTGTGTGCTAATCTTATGTGATTATTTGTGGCACAGTGCTCATTCTGAAAGGAAGTGGCTAATGTTTACTTTTAACTATTGGCATCAGAGGAAACATGCTTTGAGCTATTTCAAAGTTCCGAAAGTAATCATTGAAATAGAATCTATAAGAGGACTTGCAGTGAAATAGAATCTATAAGAGGACTTGCAGTACAAGGTTAGATGGGAGAACTGTGCACCAGCCTTGCTTAAATACTGTTAAGCAAACAGGATTATGACCATAAACATGTATCAGTTAAAAAGAGTCTGGCTAATATAAAAGTCAGTGAAAAGTACAAAACTTACATATTAACACACCCTATATTTCTGATGGATTTAACACACACATGATTTTTAATTTGGCATGAAGAACTAAATCTAGGCATGTTCATAAACCTGTTGGTCCATCTGATTCTGCTTTGCTCCAGAAAAACTCCTTGTTAAATGCATCAGCATATTAATTGGTTCTATTTCAAAATCTGGAATGAAGATGTTTTAATGTTATCATGCCTTCGATCCTTAAGTGACAGCAAATTGTATTCTAAATTACAATACTCACAGCTGTTGCCTGCTCTATTACCCCTCTGTCCAGTTGAATGTTCTGGCTCCTTGTATGGAAACTGCAGAGTTGTATCCAAGGTTCTGAACCCTTCTTTAAGAGAGTGATGCTTGTAGTACTCCACAAGTTCCTTTAGGAAAAGAAGAACCAAACACATGAACTCCTTGACACATAATTATGTACAATAGAGGGATGATCAATTTCATGCTAAATTTTCCATAAGCCTGTGTTAGTGTGAGTAAACGATCATCTCTCCCTGCTACCTGGATGAGCATGACACCTAACTAGTAATTGTCCTTGCTACCCAGGCCATTTATAATGTGAGTTACCCCCTATTGCTGCTCTACATGCTGTTAGTCTTCAGTCAGTTGTAGTAAGTAAAGAGAAACCATACTAAACCTCAATTTCAGAGCAGTAATTATTGTTCTTATTTATGAAATACTTCCCTTTGTTTTTGTTTAGAAAGGCAACAGCTGTTTTATGAATATATAGCAATTTCTAGCTTCCTGCATTTTCTTTCAACGTAAGCAGAAAAACAAACTCAATCCTAAATGTACTTTTCCATGGTAAACCAAAGTTGTTAAACCACAAATGCTACTTACTTGACATTGTTTCTGGCTTATGAGGAAGTGTTAGTGCCCTTCTCATAGCTGTCATCTGGTACTTACTAGAAGTCAATAATGTAGTTCTTTCCAATTTTCTCTTATACCTAATTTGCCCCCAATGCATCCAAGCCTAATATAATAACCACCCACCATCTTTCATACTAAAATTTCAGGAAATTTCTTTCGAGATGTTGGTTTCATAGGTTCTGCACAAATCTGAATCCCTCTACTTTAAACAGAAATTGGAAAATGATTAATTCATAATGGAAAAATGCATACTATCGTTAGATGAGTACTATAGACATTTCTTAGAAAAACCTGAAATGAAAATAAAAGCATAATCACTTTTAACCGAATTATTCAGTGCTTCTACTACAGCACTATTGTTTAAAACAAACAGTATAAAAGCAACTCATTTCTTTAAAAAACCACACTGTCATCGATTCAGTATCTCCATTCAATGGGTATGTTCAAAGTTACCCAAACAAATCAATCGGGCCAAAAATCACCCGAAAGAAGAGAAAGAGGATCATCAATGATTTATTTATTATTCTTGACCAAACTTGGATAAGTTGTGGAATGCATCGTGCGGGGAGTTCCAGGGGTCACAGAGATTTTGAAGATAAGGTTCCTAGGTGTGCTCACCCTTGAAGGAAAGTGAAGGATTATGGGAGTTCAAAGGTAAGAAAGAGAGCTTCCTTTTCTGAGTCCAGTGGGGAGGATGAGGGAAGAGTTCATGATGGAGGTAGCTTGGCTTAAATTGAAGAACATGTAAAATTTCAAAAGCCAGGAAGGAGGGAAGGATTATTTTAAGTAGAGCAGTCAGGCTGGGAACAGACACAAACATAACAAAGACCACGTTCATAAACTAAAAAGAGCCTGGTTTGGCTAAAGTACTGGATAAGGCAAATGGAGATTCTTCACCTTTCACATCTGGGGATAATAAACCATTTCACAGACTATAGCAAAGAATGTATAAAGTGCCTGGTATGTGTGAATACTCATGAGAGTTACCATGATCCCATGTGCCAGGCCATTTATATAGTTTCTTACAATCTTCAAACAAGAAACAAGAGATGGGCCTTTTCCCCCTGATGCTCAAGGCTCAGTGAGATTAATCAGCTTTGGGCAAGGTTGTATAACTGGTGTCTGGCTCCAAAGTTTGTGCTCTCAACTACATCGTATTATTAGCAAATAGTACCTGGCAAATGTAAATATGCAAAAAGTGAAGCAAAGGGAAGGAGCATTTTCTAAGTATCTATGGTATACCAGGAATTTGTTCTCTTAGACCCAAGATGCTATGGTTTTACACTTAAAAAATTTTTTTTCTTCCATCCTTTCTTCCTTGCTTGGGCCCAGATTATGGGTGCCTTTGATGAAGCAAAGGAATGTGGAACCTGACCAACTTAAAAAAAAAAAAGAAAAAAGTTAAAATATCAGAAGATTATATCCTCAAAATGACTTCACTGATCAGAATATGGCATTTATATTATGGTGATTTTAGCATGGTTTGCAAAGGCAAGGTCTGGAATTAAATTCTACTTAGAGACCAATATTACCATTTGATTTCTTTAAATGCAAAATTTTGTAAGGTCTCTGGAAGAACGGTACACTATTATCATTTGCATCAGCTACACTATATATATATATATATATATATATATATATATATATATATATAACAGTTCTCTTAGTCTTCTCATTTAAACTGAATGAAATGTGTTCTTTTCTTTAGCATAAATGTGAAAATAAACCTGAGAGTAATTATAAGCCAATAACTTTGAACTTCAATGTAATTTTGTTATAATATGAATTTTACACATGATATCATGAATTAGTATGAATTAAGGTTTATGTGAAGTTGGCTAGAAACTACAGAATTATCATACTGAAAAGGACTTGGTCATCATTTAATACCTACCCACCTCCAAATTTTATGGAAGAAAAAAATGACTTTTCCAAGGCCTAGGGTCATGTGGCTTGGTAAACTGTAAAACACTTTTTTATCACTTCACTAAGCATGGAAGATATTTTAGTTCCATTTTTATAGTCTTATGAGGGTAAATCTTCCTACATGTTTCCAACTGGGTAGAATTAAATAGTGCCACGGTGGATCTCTTCCAACTTATGCCTTTCAGTATTTTAGTCTAATCCACCTCTGCTTTAGCAATCATTGACCTTCAAGTACTACAAGTAAATAAGAAGACTCTAAACAAAAGAAATTGCTAAGCTTTCCTTATCTCATACTGACACAGCGGTGTCAACAATTCAAGCCTCTCTGAAAAATAATGAGTGAGAGCCAGTCATTCCAATTACCAAGGAAACAGGCAGTGGAGATGATTTATAAACAGCATTTGGACATGGATTGTCTGGCATACATGAAAATTAGAACAAAATTAATGCCTTGTAATCTGGATACAGAAATTCATTTAGAATTTGGATTTAATGACTAAGAAAAACAAAGATTTTGATTAACCAAGCCATTGAAACCAGAGGGAAAAGGTTAGGTCATAACCACCTGAGGCCAATCTTCTTTTCGAGAAACTGGCTAATTTAAAACAAATTCTGGATTTCGTTTTCATTTTACATCCTTTCCAAATTAAATTTAACTCCAGGCCCTAATGAGTGTCATTAGGTAGATGAATATAACTTTACCAGCCATTATGGGAAGATACTGAACTAAAAAAACAACTCAATGCATAGACTGTTATGTACTTATAATGGGAACTGTGTTATTTGACATCAACACGATGAAATGTAACCTCCTTGAGGTTGCATGATGCAGGTTCAGAGAAGCCCCTACGTTCCCAAGGTGCCAATCAACCCTCTCTCTTCTTCCAGAGGGGCTAGTTACTGAGATAGGAGCCATCCCTTCTGATCAGGTATCCATGTGGCATTTCCCAGTGGAGGGTCAAAGGACAGCACTATTGTGAGGTTCTCGGTACAGAGAGATTTACTAATTTGAAAGCTTTTTTGAACAGTTGAGTCCTTTTTGAATTCTGCAAAAACACAGTAACTTCACATAGTGAGGACTCAATATAAATTTGTTCAACAAATGAACAGAAACAAAGAGGAGGAGGTAGGTCCAGACAACTTCAATGGTCTTTTCAGCAATGTTTACAGTAATTTTGTAAGATCTGACAGAAGTATTCATCTAAGGCTGAGATTTTTCAGCTCCTTGTCTGTCTTTTCACAATCATATCCTTTTGCCGAAGTTTTTTTTTGTTTTTCATTGTAGTTTTGCAGTTAATTCTTAATCCCCTCCCTTTAACCCTATGCACTATGTACTTCCTTACAAAAGATCCCCAGATATGGAGGAAAAAATATCCATGTGTCTCTTGTAGTGGCATTTCTGATGTTTTACACATACCATATAAGGGGAGCTTATTTTAGCTCTGTGACAACTACTTTTAATTCCCTTTCCAGAACATAACTGCAGAAACTTTTACTGCTCTCTGGTCCAAATTATTTGAATTCCGGGTCTTTATTGCTTATACTATAATAACAGCTTTTCATGCAGATAGGAACTTCAGGATCTATGTCCACTAATCCAGGTCATGCAGTATTTACTGGCTTTTCACATCTAACCTTAGAGGATGAGGAACTTTCTTGAGCTGAATCCAGGCGACAAAGAACTGAATTGATTGGCCCTTTCCAGTGACTATTCCTTTCATCCTCTTCGCTTATCTCCTGTGATGGAAGTCCCTTTTGTTGCTTTCAAAGTCATCAAGGCTGGTAGTCAGCTTTGGCCCTACAGCATTTTTTTTTTTTAAAGTCTCATATTAACTATAATACCACGGAGCAGCCTCATTACCAACCACCCTAATTTCTTCAGGTGAGAGTCAAGCTGGTGTGTCTTGCAGCGATGTGGAGACTCCCTGTTCACTCTTTTATCGTGTCTCAGCTGGGGCCGTTACTCATTATTTGTGCATCCACTTGCCACCTCCCTGCTAGGTTTTCCTTTAAGGAAGAACCTCCTCAGGTCCAGTTTTCTCTGTGCACAGCCTGCTTGTTCCAGCAGAACGTAACTCACTGCCAGCAGGGAGGATGCCTGGATCTTGGTTGCCAGTTTGACAAGGTTTACATTTTCCAGGACACAGTCTTGCTACCCATCCTTAGCTTTTGAATTGGGAACGTGATATTTATGTCCAGAGAGGTTTTCTTACTTTTCTTTCAACTCAAGAGGCTTCAATTTCTTTAAAATGCTGATTCCTGTCTTGAAGCAGTTCTAAATTTTTAGATAAGGCTTTCAAGCTGGCTTATTTTGTAAGGCTCTCTTACACTCAGTTTTAACTTTAATGTTAACATCTGCAAAGTGCTTTGAGATGTTTTCTGGAATGATGCAGTGTGTATCATTTGACTGATGGTTCAATCAGTGAGTGGTCCTTCCCAATGTTACTCAAAGTACTTAGCAGAGTGTTACAAATGCATCTTATGTCCTGTCTCCAAATTCTTCATTATCTCAAGAAACTCTTGCAAACTTGAGAAACAGACTTGAGATCATTTTTCATGAAATAAGAACTTTCTTCTTTACTGTCAGCAATGCACATGTAATGACATATTGATATATGTATTGTTGATATGACATATACATACTATTCTTATGTGCTAAGTTTCACTTTTAAAAATCATCAGAATTAATAATCTTTATTTATTTGAAACAACTTGGTAACAACATACTGTTCAATTTAAATGTAAAATTCCTATGAAATATCACTGTCATGTGGTAAAAATGCCACCTTGTTAATGTTTAATTGTCCAAGGTAATGAAGGAGAACAGTAGTACAGATCACCTAAAATAGCAGAAAATACAAAAATGTTTTCCATTTGACAGTATATTTTGCATGAAATGAACCTAAATGTGAGCGGTATTTTACCAATTACAACTTTTTAATGTTATAACTTAAAATATTTTCCTCTGCCTGAATGAAGAGATAGAGGCAGAGGAAAGAAGAGAAGCATGTTAAAACTTTGCTGTGTCATTCAAACAAGGTAAAACACAAGTAACTGAAAGTTGATTGTTTTGAATGTGTCTATGGCTCTAAGAATCTTCTAGTGTGGACTCTGAAATATTATCTAAAACTTGTAAACTTAGTTTACAATGAAAAATATGTCTAGGGCAATATAAAACTTAACTAGAATTCTTACAATTAAAATTTTCAGGATTCTGCTGCAAAATTATGGTATGATTCTCTTTGAACAATGTTTCAGTGAGCAAAAATTCCAAGAAACTAGAATTAAACTGACCTTTCTAATAAGAGAAAAATAAGGACCACAGATTGAAAAGAACTAATCAATGCTTACCATTAAGCTTTTAAACTTTCTATTTTCTGCAATGTGAAAAAAGCCATCTCTTGTTAAAATCTTGATGTGCTTTGCTTCATTATTGTACCTGTGGGCAATGGATAACTTATGAATATAAATGTGTTTTCAATCAGTAGAAATCAATAATTACCAGAGGGCATGCCCCAATAACATTATAGGAATTAATTCTGAAGACAAAATATATACCTATGCCAATACACTGGTGACAGCTAATTAACAAAATATATTCACTAGATTGGTTGAAGATACAACCAATATTTGAAGTGAGATGGTGGAGTTGGGTTACATTTGATCAATCACTATGCCCAATTTATTTATAAGATCAATTTGGGAATATGGAAAAACAAAACAAAATCTAGTAATTTATAATTCTTAGGATTTACTAGAAACATACACACATCAAGTACAATGTTATGAAAGAAGTCTAGTATGCCAATTAGCAGCCTATATAACACTTAATACCATTTTTTCTAACAGATATTTTCAAGTATTAATGAACTGTCTGGAGAGATGATACATTATTTCTGCTGCAATTAGAACCTTGGTTTTCAGCTTCAGTGTTATATATGTCAGATGATCTATGCAATTATGAAAACAGGAAAGCTATTTCTGTAAAAGTACTTGTCCCACTTACTTAATGCTAATTGCATATTCTCCTGACTCTTTGGTTCTGTGCCTCACAAGGTAAGTACTATTTACCCTGTTAATAAGTTCAGTCTCTGCCTGCAATCTTTCCATTGCTCCAGCATACCTGTAAGAAACAAGGATGCAGAAAATTTGGGTAATGTACCTGGAAGAGAACAGAGGCTAAAAATATGTATCTGTTAGGATTTTAACTTAGTGGCAGATCTGAACTGTTTTTACTTCTGTACTAATTATAGTACTTCAAAAAAAATAATGCAGAAAAAAGTCCTTTAGATACGTCCAAACACAAATGCTCTACAAAGATTACAACAGTGAAGTGAATATTGCCTAACATACACTAAATATTTATCAAATAGATAAATGGGACAAAGAAAAGAATTAATAGGTATCGGGTTAGAGAGAGAGTTGTGGGAAATTTAGGGACAAGAAAGAAAAAGACTTGTAGGGAAGGGTTGCCCTGCGTAAGACACACACAGATACACATACACATATACACACATACACGCACTCCTCCAAAATTTCACCTTTGCTAGGTAAAACAGTATGAAACAAAATTTCCTTTGAGTATTGTTGTAAGAAAATTCAGAAACAATTTAAATTATTTTTAAATAATTATTTTTTGGATATAAGATTAATTCTTGTAGTCCACAATTTTGATAACCAATTTTCTTAAGAAACTGATAGTAATGAATACAATTTTTAAAAGGTGGATATTTTCAAAACCAGAATTCAATTCTTCCTAAACTATACTGGTCTTAAGCATACCCACATCCCATAATGATAACAATAAAAGGCCCAAATTCAATGTTAAAATATTCTTTAATGACCCTTTGCATCAAATACAGGTTTAGCATTTATTGACAAAATATATCAGAGATTATGGGTAATAAAAGTTAAAGGAAAAACTTTTATGTTGAGATCAGCTATCTTTCAAATCAATATTCTAGAAAATTTTCTGATTCACATGTAGACTCATGTAACCCAGTGTAAATACCCACATTTAATCTATGCTAAATATTGGGTTGGCCAAAACGTTTGTTCGGTTAGTGAATACGTTCAATAAAATTCTTTGTGAAAATGAAAAATGTTTTATTTTTATTTAAAACCAAACGAACTTTTTGGCCAATCCAATATTTAAAATACACATGGTAGGCATTTGACAAGTTTGCAAAGGGAGGAGGACATGTGAGGTTTCCACCAAGTACAGAAGAAAAGCTGAGGGCATTTTATGTAGATTTAACCTTGGGTTAAGTTAGGATAACCACTGACTCATTACTACCTAGTATAATCTGACTCACATCTTCCTCTTCAATCTTATTTCTAACAAACCCCTTCTTTACTAGTCTCCAGGCTTCTTTCAGGTTCAAGAATTCTTAGAGTTTTGCATAGACTATATTCCTGTGTTGGAAATCTCTCACCCTCTGTCAACCCACATTCCTTCTCCTCCTTCAGGTTTAGAGAGTCTTTTCTGACCATCCCAGCTAAAGAACACTGTCCTGTATCTGTCCATTATTCTCATTACAGTATCCCTAATTTCCTTCATGGCATTTACGGCAATTAGCATATAGCATAAGCATTTTTATCAGAGTAACACATGAACATAGTTTTTAAAAGTCAAGTCATACTATAAAACTATAATGAAAAAGCAGCACTACCCCATCTTATCAGATCCTACCCCAAGTCCCATTTCAAGTATTTCACCTATTTTTCCTTGTTATTTTTAATATCTACTTGATATTTCTAAATAACATGATTAAACTACAATTTATCAATTTTATTTTATTTTTAATTTTAATTTTATTGGAGTATAGTTGATTTACAATATTGTGTTAGTTTTAGGTGTACAAGCAAAATGATTCAGTTAAACATATACATATATTCATTCTTTTTGGATTCTTTTCTCCTATAGGTTATCACAGAATATGGAGTAGAGTTCCCTGTGCTAAACAGTATGTCCTTGTTGGTTATCTATCTTAGTAGTGTGTGGATGTTCATCCCAAGTTCCTGATTTATCCTTCCCCCAACGTTTCCCCTTTGGTAACCATAAGTTAGTTTTCAATATCCGAAAGTCCGTTTCTGTTTTGCAAATAAGTTCATTTGTATCATTTTTTAAAATTAGATTCCACATATAAGTGATATCATATGATATTGGTCTTTATCTGACTTACTTCACTTAGTATGACAATCTCTAGGTCCATGCATGTTGCTGCAAATGGCATTATTTCATTTTTCTTTTGGCTGAGTAATATTTTCCATTGTCTGTATGTACCACATCTTCTTTACCCATTCCTCTGTCCCTAGACATTTAGGTTGCTTCCATGTCTTGGCTAATGTAGATAGTGCTGCAATGAACATTAGGGAAGCATGTATCCTTTCGAACCATGTTTTCTCCGGATATGTGCCCAGGAATGGGATTGCTGGATCATATGGTAGTTCTATTTTTAGTTTTTTAAGGAACCTCCATACTGTTTTCCACAGAGGTAGTGCCAATTTATATTCCACCAGTAGTGTAGGAGGGTTCCCATTTCTCCACACCCTCTCCAGCATTTATTGTTTGTGGACTTTTTGATGATGCCATTCTGACCAGTGTGAAGTGATACTTCATTGGAGTTTCGATTAGCACTTCTCTGATAATTAGTGATGTTGAGCATCTTTTCATATGCCTTTTGGCCAACTGTATGTCTTCTTTGGAGAAATGTTTATTTAGGTCTTCTGCCCATTTTTTGATTGGGATTTTTTTTTTGTTTTTTTGACATAGAGCTGCTTGAGCTGTTTGCATATTATGGAGATTAATCCCTTGTCGGTCACTTTGTTTGCAAATATTTTCTCCCATTCTGTGGGTTGTCTTTTTGATTTTTTTTTAATGGTTTCCTTTCCTGTGCAGAAGCTTTTAAGTTTAATTAGGTCCCATTTGTTTATTTTCGCTTTTATTTTCATTACTCTAGGAGGTGAATCCAAAAAGATATTGCTGAGATTTATGTCAGAGTGTTCTACCTATGTTTTCCTCTAAGAGTTTTATAATGTCTGGCCTTACATTTAGGTCGTTGATCCATTTTGAGTTTATTTTTGTGTATGGTGTTAGAAAATGTTCTAATTTCATTCTTTTACATGTAGCTGTCCAGTTTTCCCAGCATCACTTACTGAAGAGACTGTCTCTTCTCCATTGTACGTTCTTCCCTCTTTGTCATAGATTAAAAAAATTTTTTTTTCCTAAATTTTTTGGTTGCGCTGTGCAGCATGTGGGATCTTAGTTCCCCGACCAGGGATCAAACCTGTGCCCCTTGCAGTGAAAGCGTGGAGTCCTACCCACTGGACTGCCAGGGAAATTCCTCCTTTGTCACAGATTAATTGACCATAGGTCTGTGGGTTTATTTCTGGGCTTTCAATCCTGTTCTGTTGATCTATATTTCTGTTTATGTGCCAGTACCATACTGTTTTGATGACTGTAGATTTGTAGTATAGTCTGAAGTCAGGGAGTCTGATTCCTCCAGCTCCATTTTTCTTTCTCAGGATTGCTTTAGCTATTTGGGGCCTTTTGTGTTCCCACACAAATTGTAAAATTTTTTGTTCTAATTCTGTGAAAAATGCCATTGGTAATTTGATAGGGATTGCATTGAATCTGCAGATTGCCTTGGGTAGTATAGTCATTTTGACAATATTGATTCTTCCCATCCAAGAACATGGTATATGTTTCCATCTGTTTGTGTCATCTACGATTTTTTTCATCAGCATCATAGTTTTTGAAGTACAGCTCTTTTGCCTCCTTAGGTAGGTTTATTCCTGGGTATTTTATTCTTTTTCATGTGATGGTAAATGGGATTGTTTCTTTAATTTCTCTTTCTGATCTTTCATTGTTAGTATATAGAAATGCAAGAGATTTCTGTGTATTAACTTTGTATCCTGAAACTTTTTTTCAAACCATGTTTTTCTCCGGATCTATGCCCAGGAGTGGGATTGTTGGATCATATGGTAGCTCTATTTTTAGTTTTTTAAGGAACCTCCATACTGTTCTCTATAGTGCCTGTACCAATTTACATTCCCACCAACAGTGTAGGAGGGTTACCTTTTCTCCACACCCTCTCCAGCATTTATTGCTTGTAGACTTTTCGATGATGGCCATAATGACTGGTGTGAGGTGATATATCATTGTAGTTTTGATTTGCATTTCTCTGATAATTAGTGATGTTGAGCATCTTTTCATGTACCTCTTGGCCATCGTTATCTCTTCTTTGAAGAAATGTCTATTTAGGTCCCACTTTCTGGAGAGCTTTTTATCATAAATGGGTGTTGAATTTTGTCAAAAGCTTTTCCTGCATCTATTGAGATGCTCGTATGCTTTTTATTCTTCAATTTGTTGATGTGGTATCACACTGATTGATTTGCGGATACTGAAAATTCCTTGCATCCCTGGGATAAATCTCACTTGATTACAGTGTATGATCGCATTTAATATATTGCTGGTTTCAGATTGCTAGTATTTTGTTGAGGATTTTTGTGTCTATGTTTATCAGTGATATTGGCCTGTAGTTTTCTTTTTTTGTGGTATCTTTGTCTGATTTTGGTATTGGGGTGATGCTGGCCTCATAGAATGCATTTGGGAGTGTTCCATCCTCTGTGACTTTTTGGAAGAGTGTGAGAAGTATAGGTGTTAACTCTTCTCTAAATGTTTGATAGAATTTGCCTGTGCAGCAATCTGCTTCTGGACTTTTGTTTGCTGGGAGTTTTTTAATCAGTTTCAATTTCAGTACTTGTGATTGGTCTGTTCATATTTTCTATTTCTTCCTGGTTCAGTCTTGGGAGATTGTACCTTTCTGAGAATTTGCCCATTTCTTCTAGGTTGTCCATGTTATTGGCATATAGTTGCTTGTAGTACTCTCTTATGATCCTTTGTATTTCTGTGGTGTCAGTTGTAACTTCTTTTTCATTTCTAATTGTATTGATTTGAGCCCTCTCCCTCTTTTTCTTGATGAGTCTGGCTAAAGTTTTGTCAATTTTGTTTATCTTTTCAAAGAACCAGCTTACAGTTCCATTGATCTTTTCTATTTTCTTCATCTCTATTTCATTTATTTCTGCTCTGATCTTTAATGATTTCTTTCAATCTACTAACTTTGGGTTTTGTTTGTTCTTCTTTCTCTTTGATTTTTCTTGTTTCCTGAGGTAAGACTGTATTGCTATAAACTTCCCTTTTAGAACTGCTTTTGCTGTGTCCCATAGGTTTTGGATCATCGTGCTTTCACTTTCATCTGTCTCTAGGTATTGTTTGATTTCCTCTTTGATTTCTTCAGTGATCCATTGGTTGTTTAGTAGCATATTGTTTAGCTTCCAGGTGTGTGTGTGTTTTTTACAGTTTTTTTCCTTGTAGTTGATTTCTAATCTCATAGCGTTGTGGTTGGAAAAGATGCTTGATGTGATTTCAATTTTCTTAAATTTACTGAGGCTCTCTTTGTGGCCCAGCAGGTGATCAATCCTGGAGAATGTTCCATGTGTACTTGAGAAGAATGTGTATTCTGCTGCTTTTGGATGGAATGCTCTATAAATATCAATTAAGTCCACCTGGTCTAATATGTCATTTAATGCTTGTGTTTCGTTATTGATTTTCTGTCTGGATGATCTGTCCATTGATGAAAGTGGGGTGTTAAAGTCCCCCACTATTATTGTGTTATTGTCAGTTTCTCCTTTTATGGCCATTAGCATTTGCTTCATATATTGAGGTGCTCCTATGTTGGGTGCATGTATATTTACAATTGTTATATCTTCTTCTTGGATTGATCCCTTGATCATTATGTAGTGCCCTTCTCTGTTTCTTGTAATAGTCTTTATTTTAAAGTCTGTTTTGTCTGACATGAGCATTGTTACTCCAGCTTTCTTTTGATTTCCATTCGCATGGAATAGATTGTTTTACATACCCTTACTTTCAGTCAGTATGTGTCCCTAGATCTGTAGCACTGCTACTGCAGCTTTCTTTTTATTTTCATTTGCATGGAATATCTTTTTCCATCTTCTCACTTCAGCCTGTATGTGTCCCTAGATCAGAAGTGGGTTTCTTGTAGACATCATATATATGGGTCTTGTTTTTGTATCCATTCAGCTAGTCTGTGTCTTTTGATTGTTGCATTTAATCTGTTTATGTGTAAGATAATTATCAATATGTATGTTTTTATTGCCATTTTGGTAATTGTTTTGGATTTGTTTTTGTTGGTGTTTTTTCTTCCCTTCCTCTTTTGTTCTCTTGTGATTTGATGACTAAATTTAGTGTTGTGTTTGGATTCCTTTTTCTTTTTTGTGTGTGTATCTATTGTAGATTTTCGGTTTGCAGCTACCGTGAAGTTTTGATATAGCAGTCTATATATACACAAGATTGTTTTAAGTTGTTGGTCTTTTAATTTCAAATGCATTTTCAGTATCCTGCATTTGTGCTCTCCTCCACTCACAATTGCTGGTTTTGATATCATATTTGTGTGGAAATGATTTCCTACCTTTACTGTATGTTTGCCTTTACTGATGAGATTTTACATTTGTAATTTTCTTGATTCTAGTTGTGGCCTCTTCTGCCTAGAGAAGTTCCTTTGGCATTTGTTGCAAAGCTGGTCTGGTAGTGCTGAGTTCTCTTGGCTTTTGCTTGTATGTAAAACTTTTGATTTCTCTATCAAATCTGAATGAAAGCCTTGCTGGGTAGAATATTCTTGGTTGTAGATTCTTCCCTTTCATCACTTTAAATATATCATGAAACTCCCTTCTGGCCTGCAGAGTTTCTGCTGAAAAATCAGCTGATAACCATATGGGAGTTCCCTTGTTCCCTTGTATGTTATTTGTTGCTCTTCCCTAGTTGCTTTTAATATTGTTTTTCTTTATCTTTAATTTTCGTCAATTTGATTACTATGTGGCTCTGTGTGTTTCCCCTTGGGTTTATCCTGCCTGGGACTCTTTGTGCTTCCTGGACTTGGGTGACTGTTTCCTTTCCCATGTTAAGGAAGTTTTCAGCTATTATCTCTTCAAATATTTTCTCAGATCCTTTCTCTTCTCTCCTTCTGGGACCCCTATAGTGTGAATGTTGGTGTATTTAACGTTGTCCCTAAGGTCTCTTAGACTGTCCTCATTTATTTTCATTCTTTTTTCTTTATCCTGTTCCATGGCAGTGATTTCCACCATTCTGTCTTCCAGGTCGCTTATCCATTCTTCTACCTCAGTTATTTTGCTACTGATTCCTTCTAGTTTATTTTTTCATTTCAGTTATTGTATTGTTCATCTGTTTGTTCTTTAGTTCTTCTAGGTCTTTGTTAAGCATTTCTTGTATCTTCTCAATCTGTGCCTCCATTCTTTTTCCAAGCTCTTGGATCATCTTTACTATCATTACTCTGAATTCTTTTTCAGGTGGATTGTCTATCTCCACTTTACTTAGTTCTTCTGGGGTTTTATCTCCTTCATCTGGGACATATTCCTCTGCTGTCTCATTTTGTCTAACTTTCTGTGATTGTGGTTTCTGTTCTGCAGGCTGCAGGGTTGTAGTTCTTCTGCTGTCTGCCCTCTGGTGGATGAGGCTGTCTAAGAGGCTTGTGCAGGCTTCCTGGTGGGAGGGACTGGTACCTGCCCACTGGTGGGTGGAGCTGGGTCTTCTCCCTTTGGTGGGCAGGGCCATGTCAGGAGGTGTGTTTATTGGGCAGCTGTTTATTCAGGAAGACGTTAAGCAGCTTGTCTGCTAATGGATGGGGCTGTGTTCCTGCCCTGTTGGTTGTTTGGCCTGAGGTATCCCAGTACTGGAGCCTACAGACTGTTGGGTGGGGCCAGGTCTTGGTGAGACAATGGTGGCCTTCAAGAGGGCTCATGCCAATGAGTTTGTCAAACCTGCCACTACCAGTGTCCTTGTCCCTGCAGTGAGCCACAGCCACCCCTGCCTCCACAGGAGACCCTCTAATACTAGCAGGTAAGTCTGGCCCAGTCTCTTATGAGGTTACCACTTTTTTCCCTGGGTCCTGGTGCACATGAGACCCTGTGTGCACTCACCAAGAGTGGGGTTTCTGTTTCCCCCAGTCCTGTGGAACTGCTGTGATCAAATCCTGCTGGCCTTCAAAGACAGATTCTCTGGGGGCTCCCTCTCCTGTTGCCACACCTCCAAGCTGGGGAGCCTAATGTGGGGCTCAACTTTCACTCCTGTGGGAGAACTTCTGTGGTATAATTGTTTTCCAGTTTGTGAGTTGGCCACCTGGTGTGTATGGATTTGATTTTACTGTGATTGTGCCCCTCCTACTGTCTTGTTGTGGCTTCTTCTTTGTCTTTGGATGTAGAATATCTTTTTTGGTAGGTTCCAGTGCTTTTTTGTTGGTGGTTGTTCAGTCGTTAGCTGTGATCCTGGTGTTTCCATAAGAAGGGGTGAGCATGTGTCCTTCTACCCTGCCATCTTGTCTCCTCCCATTATATATCTCCCATGAGGTTTTGATGTAGCAGTCTATATATATACAAGATTGTTTTAAGTTGTTGATCTCTTATTTTTAAATGCACTTCCAATATCCTGCATTTGTACTCTCCTCTTCTCATTATTGCTGGTTCTGATATCATATTTGTGCATGGATGACTTCCTACTTTTACTTTATGTTTGCCTTTACTGGTGAGCTTTCCCATTCATAGTTTTCTTGATTTTAGTTGTGGCCTTTTCTGTAGAGAGAAGTTATTTTGGCATTTTTTGCAAAGCTGGTCTGGTGGTGCTGAATTCTCTTAGCTTTTGCTTGTCTGTAAAACTTTTGATTTCTCCATCAAACCTGAATGGGAGCCTTGCTGGGTAGAGTACTCTTGGTTGTAGGTTTTTCCCTTGCATCATGTTAAATGTATTGTGCCACTCCCTTCTGGCCTGCAGAGTTTCTGCTTAAAAATCAGCTGATAACCATATCAGGGTTCCCTTGTATGTTATTTGTTGCTTTTAATATTTTTTCTTTGTCTTTAATTTTTGTCAGTTTGATTAATTTGTGTCTTGGCATGTTCCTCCTTGGGTTTATCTTGTATGGGACTCTCTGCGCTTCCTGGATTTGATTGAGTGTTTCCTTTCTCACGTTAGGGAAGTTTTCAGCTATAATCTCTTCAAATATTATTTTCTCAGGCCCTTTCTCTCTCTCTTCTCCTTCTGAGTCTTTATCAATTTTAGAAGTCAGGATGGAAAATCACTGTTTCTCCACTTATGCTCATGCCTTCATAGTGCTGCACCTCATTCTTTGTGTAACCTCTCCAAAGCTAAGCCATCATCTTACCCAGTTGTGTCATGTTGTCACATTCGAAGAACATCTGACATCAAAAAACAAGTCCTCAAGTTTTTGGTTTGCTCAAGCTTCTTTGTCTCTACCACAGATGTTTTCCAAATTCTCCAAGAGGATTATAAACCCCTCAGTGACACCTTTTCAACACCATGTACTGTACCTAATAATTTTTTCGATGGAGACATTCATCTTTCTCAAGCAAGCTCTCCACCCTCTTGGTCTAATCACCACTGCTTGCTCTCTAAGCCTGCTGAATTACTGTAGTCCTGGACATCCCTTTGCTCCCATTTCCTATGTTCTGTATCTCCCTCTTTTTTGGTTTACTAGCTCATCCTTCAGATTCCTATAAATGAAGACATGGGATGTAATACTCAGAAGGCCTCACATCTATGAACATGTTTTTATTTTACTTAATAATCCTTAATTCACAGTTTGGCTGGATATAGAATTATAGATGAGAAATTATTTACTTCTCAAATTTTAAGGCATCACTCTACTGTTCTAACTTCCAATTCAATGCCATCCTGATTTCCAAGTCTTTGTATATAATCTGATTTTTTTTCTCCCTGGAAACTCTCAGTTGCTTTGTTTTCTCTATGTAGCAAACTTTCATGTTAATATGCCTTTCGGTTATGTGCTGTACTAAAAGGTTCAGTATTGTCCTTGGCCCTTGGTAGCATCTTTGATTTGGAGCCATATACCCTTCAGTTCTAAAAAAAATTTTTTTTGTTTTTTTTTTTGATAATTGTTGTTCTCAGTTTCCCTTTCTGGAGTTCTATTAAGTGAAGGCTGGACTTCTCAGGTCACTTGTCTACTCTATCTTTTCTCTCATATTATCTCTCTTTGATTTTCTGAAGGATTTACTCAACTTTATTTTCCAGTTTCTGTACTCAATACTTAACTAGAACAGCTCTTTCTTATTATCTGATTGTTGCTTTTATTAAAACATCCAGCTCACTTCTATGGATACATTGTCATCTCTTAATTCTAAGAATATAAATTAAAGGCTTCTTTCTTCTGCCCATTCTAATGTCTGTAATTCTTCCAAGTTTCTTTCTCCCATTTATTTGTTCTTTACTTCAAGGTTTTTCTTAAATGCCTGGTTACTCCTTGTTGTCTGCTCATATTTAAGAGGAAGACATCCAAGAACTGACTGGAAGCTCTGTGTGGGGGAAGCAAGGGAGGCTCATTGGGTGGGAACCTGATCGTTTGGCAAGAACCTTATGATGGGGCTGGATTTTAGATTTTTTATTTTGAGTCTATTCTGTTTCTTTAGAGAAAAATCTTCCAAATTCCTATCTGGATGCAAGAAGAGAGTAGTCCACGTGTGTGAGACACAGCTGTCACAGTACTGAAATTGAGCTACACAAAGGAACTGGGGATCATCATCAGTCTGTATATTGACTTTCCTTAATTTGACCCATCTGGTTTCAGTATGACTGCTCTCCCAATCTCTGCTGGTCCTGCTCTTTCCAAGTCTAGGCCCCATATGCCTCAATTTTTCCATGTAATATACCTTCTAACTTATGTCTCCTGCTAAGGTAGGGAAAGGTAAGTTGCCTGACTACTTGGAGGATGAGGTAGGTTCCTTGGCATCTGTATCCTTTTCTTCATAAGTATTTTCAGACAGTTCCCCAGATTTAAGCCCCATGCCTCATCCCTGCCTTCATGACACCCCAAAACAGAGACTGTTGAAGATAATCATCTTGAATTCTGTTTTATTTCATGGCCTATAAAAGAGATAAAGTTTACCTTATGGGAACAACTTGTTTTAAAATGTGCAAATAATAAATACACCATACAGTTGGTGTTATTCACTTTCTTAATGACTTGAGAACCACAGTGTAACTTTTCTCTAAACAGTTTAGTATTTCTAACATTGAAGATTTCATTTTCTGATATAGTTGATCATTTTGTTCCTTAGCAGAAGGCATTTCACATGAAACTGCCTGCTTAGTGTGAATAAATTGTCCAAGTTGCTCAGAAAAGAAGAAAAAGTAATTATGAAATTCTACTATATCTTTATTTCTTACTGTTTTCAAGGGTCTTCCCTCATCTGAACATCTTGTTTTTTTATAATTAGGAACAATACTTTTCTAACTGGTCATATATTCAATAGAATTTTACATATTGGCAAGGGTACATTTTAAAACAAAGGGTTCAAAAACAAATCTCCTGTGCCCTGACTGGTTCCCAGGTACCTGACTGGTTTATTTCATAAAATCCGTCGCAGATGTAGAGAACAGACGTGTGGACACAGGGGGAAGGGGAGGGTGGGATGAATTGGGCGATTAGGTTTGACATAAATACACTACCACGTGTAAAATAGATAGCTAGTGGGAACCTGTGGTATAGCTCGGGGAGCTCAGCTTGGTGCTCTGTGATGACCTAGATGGGTGGGATTGGGGGAGGTGGGAGGAAGGTCCAAGAGGGAAGGGATATATGTATGCATATAGCTGATTCACTTTGTTGTACACCAGAAACTAACACAACATCGTAAAGCAATTATACTCCAATTAAAAAAAAAATCCATCTAGTTTGTGGCTTTAGTATTTCTCTAAAATCATTACTCTTGTAACTATTATGCCTACTTACATGAGAAATAGTAAAAGAAAAGAGAAGGAAACTATCATCACACTCTCATGATTTCACCAGTTCTTGATGTTTTCCAGTTTGATTATCCATGCTATCACCTCTATTCTCCAAACTTAATTTGCCAGGATTACAGTCTTTAATTCCACGAAAACTAAGATCTCAAATTTGTCTTAAACCAGGTAAACATGTAGCAAAGATTTCCAGTTCCATTACAGACCTGCTACAATTTCTCCAGCAAGCTCAGTGCTGAAGCCCAGGGAGGGATGTCAGAGAAAGCAGACAATGACCACAGAAGGCAGAAATTGCTGGGGAGGGGAGAGCAAGACTGCTGAGGAGAGGATCTCATACTACGGACAATATATTCCTACAGTAACCTGGCATTTTTCATGCTCTGGTTATATAACAGAAAATGATCAGAATTTTAAATATCAAAGAACTCAGGTGTTAGCTACACCTGCAAACTGAACTAGTACTATATACTCTCAGAATATCTCATTTATATACATATCCTGATATCTAGTTTGTATACATATATTTCAATATCAAGAAAATAAAAATAGATGCAGTCATTTTAAGAGGAGCCAAACTCAAAATTCAGGAAACAAATATAAATAAGTAAATATGCCTGTGTTTTGTACTTTAACAGGTGGTGTGCCAATGTACAGACAGCATAACTTGGAATCCTGGCTGTACCATTTACTAGCTGGTTGGCCTTAACCTTTGTTTCCTCATCTGTAAAAATAATAAAAATAACCTTCCTTATACAGATGTTGGAAAAACAAAACAAAATGTGTAAAATACTAAGTACATACTAAGTACCCAGAATATGTTAGTTATTATCATATGATGATTATAACTATTTTAGATTCTAAATAGTTTTTCCGGTTGAGGATATCATTTCCCCTTAAACTCATAATGTCTAAAAAATAATAATCATTATCTACTGCTTCTTTGTTTCTGTTAGTGATACCGCTAACCTCCAAGTGTTATGTGAGCTCCACAGAGACCTAAAACTTTAGACTTGGACACATCTTGCTCCTCCCATATTATGTGTTATAAAATGTATTTTTAGGATCTACTCTCCTTTCTGGGCTAAATTTTAGTTTCAGAAAATGGAATCATACCTTTTTTCTCAACTTCATGAAATTTACTCTTCTAAAATACAATATACATATTTGCCCATGTCCCATTCCCCTCTGTGGATGTTATAAACTTTGGATTTACAGCCAAGTACATGTGCTTGTACACACACATGCACCACATCTGATAAAGATATGGAAAGGTCAGCAATATATAAATTCATTACGGTGTTTTGTTGCATCTGAAAACACCTTTAGCCAGGACAGATGGAAATTGAATGTAGTTTACTACTCCCACATTTAAGGTGTCCTCGAGCTAAGGGTATGGTATTTCAACTCAGCTACATAAACATTTTTAATACTTACCAGGGTTGGCAAGAATAATCTACTGGTTTGGGCACCTAGGATGTAAAAAGGCAAAAATAGATTAAGTTTACTTAAGGGAAGCTTTAAGAAATCAATCATTAATTCAGTTCAGCTGACTCAGCTCTATAAAACCCTAAGTAGCACAGTCCTAGAACTATCCATTGGCCATATTATACAGAGTGAATCATAGTATATGTCAGATAAGTAGAAAATAATTCATTTCACGTTAATTCTTTCATTCATTTTACTGCCACTGTACCTCTAAAGGAAGAGATAACAGGAAAAATATGAATTGGAATCTTTTGGTATTTATTATCAAGGCAGTTTAATCCTATCATAGAAAATTAAAATGAAAATGTTAGGAAAACCAAATAGCACACTGCTTTCCCAATATATGGGGAAAACAGGCAAAATAAACAATATACACCTGATATAGACTCTTATTGTGTAACACAGATTTTAGACTCTGATTTAGAAGTCTACCAACTGGAAAACCTTTTATTTATGAAAAAGTCATAGGAAATACTCATTTTCCCCTTTTCTCCTATGGAGCTTTACAACAGAGAAAAACTTCATTTTCTACGCAAATAAAGAAAGAAAAAATAAACTTCTAGTTGCTGATTGCAATTAGAAAATGAGCAAAGCCAAAGAAGGCACACCAATATTCAAAAAACAACAAATACAATTCGTACTATGTAATTTTCATGAATCACCTGAATCTTTGATGTATACATTCCATGGTATTCCTGGGCCTTTTTATGCTGGGTGATTAAAAATACTGTTACCCTCATTTGTAACTGAGGTCTGGTTAATGTGAATATATCTCTAGCTATGTCCATTTTCATAATGGGCTGTTACTATTTTGACCTTCCAGGTTAAGAATTATTTGTAAAAAACTATCCTTCTGGTCAGAACATCTCTAAAGTTACTAATATTTAAATATTTTTATCCTATGGATCACATTTTAAATTTCACCACTGTGTAAAATCCTGATACACAGATAACATATTGAAAGTAAATTATACCATTCGACTCCTGCGAATATTTTCTTATACCATTTTGTTTTTGCAAATAGAAATCAATCTTCAACAGTTTCCCTTTTAGTAAAATATACATGGCCTCAGAAATCTGATGGGGAAAAAAGGTTTTTCCTCCTTCCCTCTACCTCTCTGTATTCTTCAAATGTATGCTTATTCCTAAACCTATCTCTCTCTTCCTGGAGAACAACAACAAAGAGAGAGAAAGAGGACAGAGCAGGTAAAGAGCTTCAACATATCTTGACTGTGGATTTTCTCAGCTGGGAAGGATCCACAAAAGTGAAGGGTGACATAAAATTCTAAAGTAGAACAGAGATCTGAGGCTGTTCCATCCTGATGTGTCCTTCTGAAGCTTTTTCTCTCTTCGGTACATTCTGATGTGTGATGAGCCAGGACTGTCTTCTCAGCTGTGACCCCCATCATCAGAGTAGGATCCTGTCCTTTTCCATCTGACATGAGCCCTCCTCATTTCTATCATGTGTACTTTGGGCCCTCGTTTGGAGGAATATATCATATATAAGGCTATAAATAATTCTGTTCTCATCTTTGACAGTTTTTCCCTAATGCCTTTTTCTGCCTTCATCATAGGCTGTTTACATTGTTAAGACTTCTGCTGTGGATGTAGCATTTTAAAAAAATTTCATTGGGAATATAGCATACATATAAAATTACATATAAGATACATGCTTCTTCCCAAGTACATTTTATAAAAGCTAGATGAGACAGAAGTGAACTTTCTGTGTTTGTTAGGCTAGAAATGTCATTATTTCATCCTCATTGAGGAAAGATATATTTCTAATTTTCTTTCAAAACTTTGAGTATATTATTCTTACTGCTTCAAATATTGAAATTTCATTGTATAGAATTCCCATTCAGTTCTTTTTTATAGTTCTTATTTCTCTGCTGACGTTTCCTGTCCATTCAGTATAAACATACAGTTAACCCTTGAACAAAACGGGTTTGAATTGCATGGGTCCACTTATACGTGGATTTTTTTCAATAGTAAATACTACAATACTACACAATCTGCATTTGATTGAATCTATGGATGTGAAACCACAGATATGGAGGAACTGTGAATATAGAGGGGTGACTATAAGTTATAGGTGAATTTTCCACTGCTTGGAGGGTCAGCGCCCTAATCCCTGCATGTTTCAAGGGTCAACTGTATTTTCCTTTATTTATGTCCTTGAGCACAGTTACAATAGCTACTTTAAAAATCCTTTCTTGCAAATTCTATCATTTGGGACAGCTGAGGGTTGTTATCCTTTAATTGTCTTTTCTTTTGAGTGTAGTTCACGTTTTCCTGTTTCTTTGTATACTGAGTGATTTTAGATGGCCTCTTGGACGATTTGAATGATATGCTGTAGAGGCCCTGGATTCAGTTATGCTCCTACAAAGAGTGTGGTTTTTCTTAGAGCAGGCAGTTAACTTGTTTGAACCCCAACTGCAAACTCTGTCTTCCCTGTGGTAAGGGGCAACTGAATACTTCATTAAGTTCTTTTAGCCTAAGCTGAGCTACTTGAAGTCTGCACCACTCAGAGACTGAGGCAATGTTTATACACAGAATTTGAGGTTCTCCCTCACTCTTCTTTCCTTTCTAAGATTTCTTATCTCCCTTTCCAGATTGTGTTTGCTTCAAACTCCATATTCTGCTCTTCAAGCCAGTAATACTGTGAGGTTTCTATCTGAATTTCAGCCACCCTGCATGGTGCAGCCCAGGGTCTATCCTTAAGCTAGCCTTAAAGCCAGGAAACTCACCAAGTATCATCCTTCTTCTGAATGTCAAGTCCTCTCCTAGCCAGTATGTTCAGATAGTTGTTTTTGTAAAAAATATTTTGTCCAGAGTTTGTAGTTATTTTCTGTGGGAGGCTTGGTCCAATAGGAGCTACTTGACAATGACCAGAAGTGGAAACTCTTATTGTTTCCATTATTGCTGTTGTTAGCTATATGTCTAATCATCAACCCTTTATAGGTAATCTGTATTTTCTCTCAGGTTGGTTTTAATATTTTCTCTTTGTCTTTGATGTTCTGCAGTTTCACTAAAATGTATCTAGGTATTGATTAAGTTTAATATACTCTTCTTGACTATTAAGATTAGTTTTATCATAAATTCTGGAAAATTCTCAGCCATCATTTGAACATTGCTTTCCCACAATTATCTATATTCTCTCTTTCAATAGATGTATTTGAACTTTATCATTCCATTCTCTATCTCAATCTTTCTGGACTATTCACTGAGAAATTTATTCAGATTTTTCTTCCAATTTTCTGCCCAACTGGGTCTCATACATCATGTAATGTTTCCATTAAGTTTCTCATTTCAACTACTATATCTGATTCTTTTTGAAATATGCCCAAACAAGAGTGACTTGTTTTCCTTTTAGACTTTTATTCCCCCTTTTATTTCTTCAACCATATTAAACATACAATTTTGAACTTAGTATCTGATAATTCCACTATCTGTTGTCTTTGTGGGTCTAATTCTGCATTTTATTGTCTCTGCTGACTTTTGCTTAAGGTGGGTTTGTTTCCTCATAAATATAATTATTCCAAATTGTGAATTTATAATCCCTGGGACTTTATCAGTAGAAATCCTTTGAGGTGCCAATCTAGAGAGAATCTGTACTTGAATTGGGAACACAATCAATGTGGAATCATTTTATACTATGTTTCTTTTTAAAAATTTTATTTTATATTGGAGTATTGTTGACTAACAATGTTGCATTAGTTTCAGGTATACAGCAGAGTGATTCAGTTATACATATACATATACAAGTTCTTTTCCCATTTAGGTTATTACAGAATGTTGAGCAGAGTTCCCTATGTTATACAGTAGGTCCATGTTGGTTTTCTGTTTTAAATATAGCAGTGTGTAAATGTCAATTCCAAACTCCCAATCTATGCCTCCCCCCCACCCCTCCCCCGGGTAACCATAAATTCATTCTCTACGTCTGTGAGACTGCTTCTGTTTTGTAAATAAGTTCATTTGTATCATTTTTTTTAGATTCCACATATAAGTGATATCATATGATATTTGTCTTTCTCTGTCTTACTTCACTTAGTGTGACAATCTCCAGGTCCATCCATGTTACTGCAAATGGCATTATTTCATTGTTTTTAATGGCTGAGTAATATTCCATTGTATATATATATACCACACCTTCTTTATCCATTCATCTGTCAGTGGACATTTAGGTTGCCTCCATGTCTTGCCTATTGTAAATATTGCTACCATGAATACTGGGGTGCATGTATCCTTTTGAACCATGGTTTTCTCTGGATATGTGCTCAGGAGTGGGATTGCTGGATCATATGGTAGCTCTATTTCTAGCTTTTTAAGGAACCTCCATACTGTTCTCCATAGTGGCTGTACCAATTTACATTCCCACCAAGAGTGTAGGAGGGTTCCCTTTTCTCCACACCCTTTCCAGCATTTATTGTTTGTAGACTTTTTGATGATGGCCATTCTGACTGGTGTGAGGTGATGTCTCATTGTAGTTTTGATTTGCATTTCTCTAATAATTAGTGATGTTGAGCATCTTTGGATGTACCTCTTGGCCATCTGTGTATCTTCTTTGGAGAAATGTCTATTTAGGTCTTCTGCCCATTTTTTTTTTTTTTTTTTTTGTTATTTCTGAGATATACATTTTAAAGTAATAACTAGGATTATTACTTATAACATTATACCAGAACATATAAGATTTTTAGAAGTTTCATGTAATGTCTGAAACATTTATATTAACATATTTCCATACATATTTCCATACAAGTACAAATATAAGATTTTTAGTAATTTCATGTAATGTCTGAAACATTTATATTAACATATTTCCATACATATTTCCATACAAATACAAATATGATTTTTAGAAATTTCATGTAATGTCTGAAACATTTATATTAACATATTTCCATACATATTTCCATACAAATACAAATATAAGATTTTTAGAAATTTCATGTAATGTCTGAAACATTTATATTAACATATTTCCATACAAATAACCCAATGAAAGTTTAGTATTAGTTGTTTTGTTTGTTTTTTTATACTGCAGGTTCTTATTAGGCATCAGTTTTATACACATCAGTGTATACATGTCAATCCCAATCGCCCAATTCAGCACACCACCATCCCCACCCCACCGCAGTTTTCCCCCCTTGGTGTCCATATGTCCATTCTCTACATCTGTGTCTCAACTTCTGCCCTGCAAACTGGCTCATCTGTACCATTTTTCTAGGTTCCGCATACATGCATTAATATACGATATTTGTTTTTCTCTTTCTGACTTATTTCACTCTGTATGACAGTCTCTAGATCCATCCACGTCTCAACAAATGACTCAATTTCGTTCCTTTTTATGGCTGAGTAATATTCCATTGTATATATGTACCACATCTTCTTTATCCATTCGTCTGTTGATGGGCATTTAGGTTGCTTCCATGACCTGGCTATTGTAAATAGTGCTGCAATGAACATTCGGGTGCATGTGTCTTTTTGAATTACGGTTTTCTCTGGGTATATGCCCAGTAGTGGGATTGCTGGGTCATATGGTAATTCTATTTTTAGTTTTTTAAGGAACCTCCATATTGTTCTCCATAGTGGCTGTATCAATTTACATTCCCACCAACAGTGCAAGAGGGTTCCCTTTTCACCACACCCTCTCCAGCATTTGTTGTTTGTAGATTTTCTGATGATGCCCATTCTAACAGGAGTGAGGTGATACCTCATTGTAGTTTTGATTTGCATTTCTCTAATAATTAGTGATGTTGAGCATCTTTTCATGTGCTTCGTGGCCATCTGTATGTCTTCTTTGGAGAAATGTCTATTTAGGTCTTCTGCCCATTTTTGGATTGGGGTGTTTGTTTCTTTGATATTGAGCTGAATGAGCTGTTTATATATTTTGGAGATTAATCCTTTGTCCGTTGATTCATTTGCAAATATTTTCTCCCATTCTGAGGGTTGTCTTTTCGTCTTGTTTATGGTTTCCTTTGCTGTGCAAAAGCTTTGAAGTTTCATTAGGTCCCACTTGTTTATTTTTGTTTTTATTTCCATTACTCTAGGAGGTGGATCCAAAAAGATCTTGCTGTGATTTATGTCAAAGAGTGTTCTTCCTATGTTTTCCTCTAAGAGTTTTATAGTGTCCAGTCTTATATTTAGGTCTCTAATCCATTTTGAGTTTATTTTTGTGTATGGTGTTAGGGAGTATTCTAATTTCATTCTTTTACATGTAGCTGTCCAGTTTTCCCAGCACCACTTATTGAAGAGACTGTCTTTTCTCCATTGTATATCTTTGCCTCCTTTGTCATAGATTAGTTGACCATAGGTGCGTGGGTTAATGTCTGGGCTTTCTATCTTGTTCCATTGATCTATGTTTCTGTTTTTGTGCCAGTACCATATTGTCTTGATTACTGTAGCTTTGTAGTATAGTCTGAAGTCAGGGAGTCTGATTCCTCCAGTTCCATTTTTTTGCCTCAAGACTGCTTTGCCTATTCGGGGTCTTTTGTGTCTCCATACAAATTTTAAGATGATTTGTTCTAGCTCAGTAAAAAATGCCATTGGTAATTTGATAGGGATTGCATTGAATCTGTAGATTGCTTTGGGTAGTATACTCATTTTCACAATGTTGATTCTTCCAATCCAAGAACATGGTATATCTCTCCATCTGTTGGTATCATCTTTAATTTCTTTCATCAGTGTCTTATAGTTTTCTGCATACAGGTCTTTTGTCTCCCTAGGTAGGTTTATTCCTAGGTATTTTATTCTTTTTGTTGCAATGGTAAATGGGAGTGTTTCCATAATTTCTCTTTCAGATTTTTCATCATTAGTGTATAGGAATGCAAGAGATTTCTGTGCATTAATTTTGTATCCTGCAACTTTACCATATTCATTAATTAGCTCTAGCAGTTTTCTGGTGGCAGTTTTAGGATTCTCTATGTATAGTATCATGTCATCCGCAAACAGTGACAGTTTTACTTCTTCTTTTCCAATTTGTATTCCTTTTATTTCTTTTTCTTCTCTGATTGCCGTGGCTAGGACTTCCAAAACTATGTTGAATAATAGTGGTGAGAGTGGACATCCTTGTCTCGTTCCTGATCTTAGAGGAAATGCTTTCAGTTTTTCACCATTGAGAATGATGTTTGCTGTGGGTTTGTCATATATGGCCTTTATTATGTTGAGGTAGCTTCCCTCTATGCCCACTTTCTGGAGAGTTTTTATCAGAAATGGGTGTTGAATTTTGTCAAAAGCTTTTTCTGCATCTATTGAGATGATCATATGGTTTTTATTCTTCAATTTGTTAATATGGTGTATCACATTGATTGATTTGCGTATATTGAAGAATCCTTGCATCCCTGGGATAAATCCCACTTGATCGTGGTGTATGATCCTTTTAATGTGTTGTTGGATTCTGTTTGCTAGTATTTTGTTGAGGATTTTTGCATCTATATTCATCAGTGATATTGGTCTGTAATTTTCTTTTTTTGTAGTGTCTTTGTCTGGTTTTGGTATCAGGGTGATGGTGGCCTCATAGAATGAGTTTGGGAGTGTTCCTTCCTCTGCAATTTTTTGGAAGAGTTTGAGAAGGATGGGTGTTAGCTCTTCTCTAAATGTTTGATAGAATTCACCTGTGAAGCCATCTGGTCCTGGACTTTTGTTTGTTGGAAGATTTTTAATCACAGTTTCAATTTCATTACTTGTGATTGGTCTGTTCATATTTTCTGTTTCTTCCTGGTTCAGTCTTGGAAGGTTATACCTTTCTAAGAATTTGTCCATTTCTTCCAGGTTGTCCATTTTATTGGCATAAAGTTGCTTGTAGTAGTCTCTTAGGATGCTTTGTATTTCTGCAGTGTCTGTTGTAACTTCTCCTTTTTCATTTCTGATTTTATTGATTTGAGTCCTCTCCCTCTTTTTCTTGATGAGTCTGGCTAATGGCTTATCAATTTTGTTTATCTTCTCAAAGAACCAACTTTTAGTTTTATTGATCTTTGCTATTGTTTTCTTTGTTTCTATTTCATTTATTTCTGCTCTGATCTTTATGATTTCTTTCCTTCTGCTAACTTTGGGTTTTGTTTGTTCTTCTTTCTCTAGTTTCTTTAAGTGTAAGGTTAGATTGTTTACTTGAGCTTTTTCTTGTTTCTTTAGGTAGGCTTGTATAGCTATAAACTTCCCTCTTAGAACTGCTTTTGCTGCATCCCATAGGTTTTGGGTCGTCGTGTTTTCATTGTCATTTGTCTCTAGGTATTTTTTGATTTCCTCTTTGATTTCTTCAGTGATCTCTTGGTTATTTAGTAACGTATTGTTTAGCCTCCATGTGTTTGTCCTTTTTACGTTTTTTTCCCTGTAATTCATTTCTAATCTCATAGCGTTGTGGTCAGAAAAGATGCTTGATATGATTTCAATTTTCTTAAATTTACTGAGGCTTGATTTGTGACCCAAGATGTGATCTATCTTGGAGAATGTTCTGTGCGCACTTGAGAAGAACGTGTAATCTGCTGTTTTTGGATGGAATGTCCGATATATATCAATTAAATCTATCTGGTCTATTGTGTCATTTAAAGCTTCTGTTTCCTTATTTATTTTCATTTTGGATGATCTGTCCATTGGTGTAAGTGAGGTGTTAAAGTCCCCCACTATTATTGTGTTACTGTCGATTTCCTCTTTTATAGCTGTTAGCAGTTGCCTTATGTATTGAGGTGCTCCTATGTTGGGTGCATATATATTTATAATTGTTATATCTTCTTCTTGGATTGATCCCTGGATCATTATGTAGTGTCCTTCCTTGTCTCTTGTAACATTCTTTATTTTAAAGTCTATTTTATCTGATATGAGTATAGCTACTCCAGCTTTCTTTTGATTTCCATTTGCATGGAATATCTTTTTCCATCCCCTCACTTTCAGTCTGTATGTGTCCCTAGGTCTAAAGTGGGTCTCTTGTAGACAGCATATATATGGGTCTTGTTTTTGTATCCATTCAGCCAGTCTATGTCTTTTGGTTGGGGCATTTAATCCATTCACGTTTAAGGTAATAATCGATATGTATGTTCCTATGACCATTTTCTTAATTGTTTTGGGTTTGTTTTTGTAGGTCCTTTTCTTCTCTTGTGTTTCCCACTTAGAGAAGTTCCTTTAGCATTTGTTGTAGAGCTGGTTTGGTGGTGCTGAATTCTCTTAGCTTTTGCTTGTCTGTAAAGCTTTTGATTTCTCCATCAAATCTAAATGAGATCCTTGCCGGGTAGAGTAATCTTGGTTGTAGGTTCTTCCCTTTCATCACTTTAAGTATATCATGCCACTCCCTTCTGGCTTGCAGAGTTTCTGCTGAGAAATCAGCTGTTAACCTTATGGGAGTTCCCTTGTATGTTATTTGTCGTTTTTCCCTTGCTGCTTTCAATAACTTTTCTTTGTCTTTAATTTTTGCCACTTTGATTACTATGTGTCTCGGCGTGTTTCTCCTTGGGTTTATCCTGTATGGGACTCTCTGCGCTTCCTGGACTTGGGTGGCTATTTCCTTTCCCATGTTAGGGAAGTTTTCGACTATAATCTCTTCAAATATTTTCTCTGGTCCTTTCTCTCTCTCTTCTCCTTCTGGGACCCCTATAATGCGAATGTTGTTGCGTTTAATGTTGTCCCAGAGGTCTCTTAGGCTGTCTTCATTTCTTTTCATTCTTTTTTCTTTAGTCTGTTCCGCAGCAGTGAATTCCATCATTCTGTCTTCCAGGTCACTTATCCGTTCTTCTGCCTCAGTTATTCTGCTATTGATTCCTTCTAGTGTAGTTTTCATTTCAGTTATTGTATTGGTCATCTCTGTTTGTTTGTTCTTTAATTCTTCTAGGTCTTTGTTAATCATTTCTTGCATCTTCTCAATCTTTGCCTCCATTCTTATTCCAAGGTCCTGGATCATCTTCACTATCATTATTCTGAATTCTTTTTCTGGAAGGTTGCCTATCTCCACTTCATTTAGTTGTTTTTCTGGGGTTTTATCTTGTTCCTTCATCTGGGACATAGCCCTCTGCCTTTTCATCTTCTCTATCTTTCTGTAACTGTGGTTTTTGGTCCACAGGCTGCAGGATTATAGTTTTTCTTGCTTCTGTTGTCTGCCCTCTGGTGGTTGAGGCTATCTAAGAGGCTTGATGGGAGGCTCTGGTCTTCTGCCCATTTTTTGATTGGGTGATTTGGTTGTTTCTTTTTTTTATTGAGCTGCATAAAGTGTTTATTTTGGAGACTAATCCCTTATTGGTTGCATCATTTGCAAATATTTTCTCCCATTCTGTGGGTTGTCTTTTTGTTTTGCTTATGGTTTCCTTTGCTGTGCAGAAGATTTTGAGTTTAACTAGGTCACATTTGTTTATTTTTGGTTTTATTTCTATTACTCTAAGAGATGGATTGAAAAAGATATTGCTGCAATTTATGTCAAAGAGTGTTCTGCCTGAATTTTCCTCTAAGAGTTTTATACTATCCGGTATTACATTTAGGTCTTTGATCCATTTTGAGTTTATTTTTGTAAATGGTGTTAAAGAATATTCTAATTTCATTTTTTTACATGTAGCTGTCCAGTTATCCCAGCACCATTTATTGAAGAGACTGTCTTTTCTCCACTGTATGGTCTTACCTCCTTTGTCATAGACTAATTGACCATAGGAATGTGGGTTTACTTCTGGGCTTTCTATACTGTTCCACTGATCTATATTTCTGTTTTTGTGCTAGTACCATACTCTTTTGATGACTGTAGCTTTATAGTATAGTCTGAAGTTAGGGAGCCTGATTCCTCCAGCTCCGTTTTTCTTCTCAAGATTGCTTTGGCTATTTGGGGTCTTTTGTTTCTCCATACAAATTTAAAAGTTTTTGTTCTAGTTCTGTGAAAAATGCCATTGGTAATTTGATAGGGATTGCACTGAATCTGTAGATTGCCTTGGGTAGTATAGTCATTTTGACAACATTGATTCTTCCAATCCAAGAACATGGTATGTCTCTCCATCTGTTTGTGTCATCTTTGATTTCTTTCATCAGTGTCTTATAGTTTTCAGAGTACAGGTCTTTTGCCTCCTATGTATTTTATTCTTTTTGATGTGATGGTAAATGGCATTGTTTCTTTAATTTCTCTTTCTGATATTTCGTTGTTAGTGTATAGAAATGCAACAGATTTCTGTGTATTAATTTTGTATCCTGCAACTTTACTGAATTCATTGATGAGTTCTAGTAGTTCTCTGATAGCATCTTTAGGATTTTCCATGTATAGTATGATGCCATCTGCAAACAGTGACAGTTTTACTTCTTCCTTTCCAATCTGGATTCATTTTATTTTTTTTTCCTCTCTCATTGCTGTGGCTAGGATTTCCAAAACTATGTTGAATAAAAGTGGCAAGAGTGGATATCCTTGTCTTGTTCCTTATCTTAGAGGGAATGCTTTCAGCTTTTCCTCATTGAGTAATGATGCTAGCTGTAGGTTTGTAATTTATGGCCTTTATTATGCAGAAGGCATACACACTGGTCTTTTCATATTTTCTATTTCCTCGTGGTTCAGTCTTGGGAGATTGTAGCTTTCTAAGGATTTGTCTATTTCTTCTAGGTTATCCATTTTATTGGCATATAGTTGCTTATAGTAGTCTCTCATGATGTTTGTATTTCTGTGGTGTCAGTTGTAACTTCTTTTTCATTTGTAATTTTATTGATCTGAGCCCCTTCCCTTTTTTTCTTGATGAGTCTTGCTAAAGGTTTATCTATTTTGTTTAACTTTGCACAGAATCAGCTTATAGCTTCATTGATCTTTACTATTGTTTTCTTCATCTCTATTGCATTTATTTCTGCTCTGATCCTTAGGATTTCTTTCCTTCTACGAACTTTGGGTTTTGTTTGTTCTTCTCTCTCTAGTTGCTTTAGGTGTAAGCTTAGGGTGTTTATTTGAGATTTTCCTTGTTTCCTGAGGTAAGACTGTATTGCTATAAACTTCCCTCTTAGAACTGCTTTTGCTGTGTCCCATAGGTTTTGGATCATCATGCTTTCATTTTCATCTGTCTCTTGGTATTTTTTGATTTCCTCTCTGATTTCTTCAGTGATCCATTGGTTGTTTAGTAGCATATTGCTTAGCTTCCACGTGTTTGTGTATTTTTTACAGTTTTTTTCCTTGTAGTTGATTTCTAATCTCATAGCGTTGTGGTTGGAAAAGATGCTTGATGTGATTTCAATTTTCTTAAATTTACTGAGGCTCACTTTGTGGCCCAGCAGGTGATCAATCCTGGAGAATGTTCCATGTGCACTTGAGAAGAATGTGTATTCTGCTGCTTTTGGATGGAATGCTCTATAAATATCAATTAAGTCCATCTGATCTAATGTGTCATTTAAGACCTGTGTTTCCTTATTGATTTTCTGTCTGAATGATCTGTCCATTGATGAAAGTGGGGTGTTAAAGTCCTCCCCTATTATTGTGTTACTGTTGATTTCTCCTTTTATAGCTATTAATATTTGCCTCATATATTGGGTATATATATATTTATAATTGTTATATCTTCTTCTTGGATTGATCCTTGCTCATTATGTAGTGTTCCTTCTTTGTCTCTTGTAATAGTCTTTAAAGTCTATTTTGTCTTATATGAGTATTGCTACTCCAGCTTTCTTTTGATTTCCATTTTCATGGAATACCTTTTTCAATCCCCTCACTTTCAGTCTGTATGTGTCCCCTAGATCTGAAGTGGTTCTGTTGTAGACAGCATATATATGGGTCTTGTTTCTGTATCCATTCAGCCAGTCTATGTCTTTTGTTTGCAACATTTAATTCATTTATGTTTAAGGTAATTATTGATATGTATGTTCTACTATGTTTCTAGCTTAGTATTATTTAGGTCACAAAGCTAGTATGAATTCCAGCCCCCCATGTGGGTGGTTTTTGGATCTAAAGTTAAGAATTCTTAGGGGAGAGAGACTTTTTTTTCTGTTCCCCACCAAGATCCAAGACAAAGATAGGCATATCTTCTCCTTTGGGATAGTTTTCTTCTTGTTCACCCACTGAGGGCTCTGCGATTCACAGAGAGACACCCAAGTTTGCACTGTGCTGTAGCTCTAGGCTTTCTCTCCAGTAACCATATTGCCAGAAATGAAATTGTCTCTTTTATGTTCCTCCTGTGTTTTTCCTCCTTCTACTTAGCTTCATTCACCTAACTTAACCTACAACCAACAAATGAATCTATAATTTCATTAAGTAAAGCAGTAAAATTTTAATAGCTATTTATTAACTTTAAGCTATAAAAACAATCATATTTAGTTGGTAGTCCTACCCATAATTATGTGTTCCTCTACAGCTCTTTATCAGCTAAAATTGTAAGCACATTTCTTTTTCTAGTAACTAACCAGATCGCCAAATATCATTCAATATGATCCTATAAGCTGATTTAATTAATATCTGCCATTGTTAATTACCTACATTTAGTTAGGAACTTTTGTTTGCTTTTTCACTTCTTTGCTCATTCATACAACAAAAATTTATTAAATACCTACTATGTGCCAGACTATTCCTAAAATAAAACTTCAAATGCTCATTCTATGCTATATTCAAGGAGCTGTGAAAAGAAAACAGTACATGGTATATGAAATGCTTAATAGTTTCTTTTTATTGGAGTATAATTGCTTTACAGTGTTGTTAATTTCTGCTGTACAATGAAGTGAATCAGCTATATGTGTACATATATCCCCTCACTCTTGGGCCTCCCTCCCCCACCCCTCCATCCTACCCATCTAGGTCATCACAGAACACCAAGCTGAGCTCCCTGTGCTAGGTTCCCAAAATCTTAATGTTAATTTTCTGCTACGTGCCTACATATAAATCTCAGTTCTTCAAGCATAGGAAGCCTTAATCTTATTCATATAAATGACAGAAAACTAGCTAAAGAATCATTTTTGCTTATCTAATTAAATGAGAGTTGTATGAAATTTCAATGATTTTTTTCAAGATTACAACATAACCTGAATAATATGTGGCATTAGATCATAGAACCAACAGAAATAGCAAGAGCTTTTTTTTTTTTTTTTGATTCCCTTTTGCTTTTGAAATTAATTAAGCTTGAATGAGTGGAGTAAATTATTCTTCAGACTACATCTGAGGTTAAGGATGGCAGACATTCCCATTTATAATATTAAAAAGAATGTTCAGTTTAGAAAACTGGGAAGGACTGAAATAAGGCAAGCAAGATAGTTCAAGAAGGTTTTTTTTCCCCCAAACCAATAACTCCATTGTATTAGTAAAATAATTTCATTTAATTAGAGTTAAGAACTTGAAAAGTGTCATAGAAAAATCTACCCCAAACACCAAATTACAATGATAAAATAACATCACCCTAAACAGAAATTTATAAATTTCATAAAGCACCAGAGAGTACATTTTATGTTATATTCATCCATAATAATATTTGGGTAAATATTCATTCTTCTTGTATCTGCCTAATGTATTTGATGTTTTCAGAAAATGTCATTACGACACTAAATAAACTTATGACAAACTAAAGCACAGAAAAATATATTAAGAGATTTGACTGAAGAATCTGCGGACATTCATGCTTTCTAGCAGGCTTTCAAACACACTAGTTGAAGTGCAATCTCTCTGTAACCCAAAGTGACTGGAAATATATTAGACCATACCATTCTTACCTCAGAGGGAAAAGGGAAGTTTGTACAATACATCTGATCAGTAGCTTTAGTTTATTCCTTCTAAAACCTTATAAAAATGTTAATTTTGTAAATTCTACTAAGTAAAATTTTCCTGTTGCATGTATTCCCTTAACATTTAAAAATATTTTCTGACAATGGAATCATCATAATTTTGGAATATGTTATTAATAAGAAAATATTAATAGAATTAATGAGGGGCCAGACCAGTATCCTTTGTACTTTCTTGACAATTCATTACAGCATCAAAAAACAAAGTAGAAAGAAATAAAATACTCACACATGGGCAAGGCTTGACAGCATCACTCGGAAAAAATCCAACCTCTCCAGATGTTAAATTTCTACCCTAAATTAGAAAAAAAGATGCCAGTGTTGAGAACAAATTTACTATAATGATGATCCCATAGCAGTAGATGCATAATGTTGTCGGTTGGGATCCTCAAAATTACTTCCATATTGTATCCAGTCCTAAGCATTAACTGACTATGGCTCGGGAAGGGAAGCATAAGCAGAAAGGTTTTAAAATTGTCAAACTTTACATATGGCTTCAGATCACGATTATAAAATAAGAATTCAAGTTTGACTTTCCAATCTACCATTCAATTTTGTTAACTTCACACCCCTCAATCCTATAATAGAGATAATAGCATACTATATCTTTCAAATTTATATTCATAAATACAAGTAGATCACATTGGTTTTGTGTAAGCTCATAATTAATTAGGATATTGGTATCCCTAACAGAACTCATGAGACTGTTCCTCCAACAGGATGAGACATTTCAAGACATGTGGAAATGGAAAACAGAGCATAATATGACATTTTAGATGATTTTCAAATTTAGGAGAAAGAAACAGAATATTGATTAAGGGAAGGGGACAGTTAAGATGTTGGAGGAAAGGATTAGGACTCAAAACGCCATTGTAAATGAGAAAAGAGGGAAGAAATTAACAGTAAGAAAATAATTTATTCTTGGAGACCTTTAGTCAAATTCCTCTTTAAAACAATCTCATGACACAATTGTTTCCCTTTTTCTATAAAGACAAACTGTACTCAAAACATACTGCAACAATAAGAACATGTAATTAAAAAGTTCTTGTGAGATTATTTCTCCTTGTCCAGATATTGGGCTTGTTTTTATTTGCTATTTAACCATTGCTTGCTTCTCAGTAGCTCAGATGAATAAGTTGCATTATAATTGGATGCTACATGCTCCATTATTTCTGACAAAGAGAGTAACAAAAAACGATCAGAAAACATCTCCCTCTTGAAGTAGTATTGCTTTGTTCCCACAGATCTTGGCTATGAGTTTGTGGAGGAAATTTTAAGAAGTGGGAATCTAGAATTCAAGACAAGGATGAGGAGGAAGACGAGAAGAAAAGGGAAGACGGGGGAGGGGAGAGTGGGAGAGAGAGAAGGTAAGTGGAGCAGAAAAGGGGGAAGAGTCAGAGGTATGGGGAAAAGGGGGGGGGAAAAGAGAAGAGGAAAGGGTGGGGTTAGGATAGAGGGAGATCAAATACATCACCAAGCAAGGAGAAGATAATAATTTTGGCCAGGTTCTCAAACCACATTGCATTTGCATATTAGGGAAAAGGTAAGTGAACAAGTCGGGTATTCATTCATTTAGTCAACAAATACAGTATCTCATGTTTGGTTAGATACTGAGAAAAATGCAAAAATTTATAAAACAGTTCTTGTTTTCCCCTATATTTTCAGAAGATATGTATACACCTAATTATAATACAAAGTAGAAAGGGCTAAATACTGAAAGAGGTACAGGAGATGCTATGGAAATTCAAAAGCTAAACTGAGTATTGGGGGTTTGCCTGAAAGCTACATGGAAGAGGGGGCACATGAATGTAAAATGTGCAGGGTTTAAACAAATAGAGATGGAAATGGAGAACATTCTGAAAACAAAATACATCATGAGAAAGGCATGGGGCTAGGGAATTACAGGATGTGCATGGGAAATGCAAATCGTTCCCTTTAAGTGGGGTCTAATAATGAGTAACACTTATTGTACCCCTAACTGTACGCTAGACACTGCCCTGAGTGTTTCATTTAGTCCTTACAATAATCCTTTGTGGTAGGTCCAACTACTATCCCTATTTTAAAGGTGGGAAAAATGAGACATAGAGGAGTTAAATGATTTGCCCATGATCACAGAGCCAGTAAGTGAGAGAACCAGAATTCAAATTCAAATGTTCTAACTTCAGAGCTTTGCACTGCTTCTCGCTACAGCGTAAGACTCATAAAGGGGGACAGTAGAAAGAAAGCTAAAAGGTACTAAGGAACCAGTTTGACAGTGATATCTGAATTTATCATTAGCCATGGGGTTTCAATAAAGGGGTTATATTATATTTTAGAAGAACTAACCTGGCATCAGTATGCAAGCTGGCTTATAGATGGGCATGACTTTGTAGGTGAGAATAACATTAAAGAAATGGTGTCATAGAAAGGGAAGGAGGCCTGGAGGAGGGGAAACAGGTGCTAGAGACATCATTTAACTACAGTGTTTGGGACCCGCCTATGGATTAGATACGGGAAGAGAAGACTATGGGAGTTAAAGATTGGGGGAAAAGTCAAGGATGGAGGTGATATGTAATCCATCCAGATAACACAGATTTAGATGGCAGTCATATAGAGGGGAAACTTGAAATCATAGGAGCAAGAACGTTGCGGAAGGAAATGTAGACAGAAGAAAACAGCACTTAGAGAAATTAGTCTAATTAGAAGGCAGGAAGGAACCACCAGGAGGGAGGAGAATCAGACACTGGAGTGTGATGGCAGCACAGTAACTATAAGGTTTGAATGAAATGTTCCTTTCATTCAACTGTATTTACTGAGTGCTTTTTGGTGCTTTATTTTAAGCATGACACTGAGATACAAGTAAGTAAGTATAATATTTGGGGACTGTATGACTAGCTAGACCCTTATATAAATATAAATGCACCACGATGCTACCTGAGGAGAAAATATGAAGGTGTGCAGGTGGGAACCATGTACTGACCGAGGCTCATAAGTAAAAAGGATAAGGGTGATTGTTTTAAAGTAAAATAAGACCTCTGAGAGTACACCAAAGGAGGTAAGTCTGTTTTTCAGGGGAAAGGCCTAAGCAAGAGCTTTATAATGGTTTTTTAAAACCTACATTTGAAGATGTATCAACAAATTGGAAAACTTTGGCAATTATAAGAACGGTGAACTGTCAATTCCTATTCTTCATCAGAAAAAGAACAAAAGGTCTTACTCTATTGAATGCAGAGTTCGGGAAAAGCAGTGATATTCTGTGACAGTGCATTTAACACTATTGGAGAACTCCCAGGAGAGGAATTTTTCTCACTAAGCAGACTACTAATGTCATTCTGAACTTTTTCCTTAATGAAATGCCCTAGCAGTGCAGGCTACGTTTCCTTAATGGTCACAGGCATCCCTTAGATGACAAAGAGGTGAGAGAGAATTTAACATATCTTAACAGATAGATAGATGAATAAAGTTACATTTCCTCACTAATTTCTATGAGATGTCAGTTTCAGCTATGGGAGATAATATGTGCTGTACTTAATGATTTTCCACTGATAAGGCAGTAGCCATCCTACAACATTTGGAAGATTAAAAAACAAAGTAGTGTGTAGGTGGGGTGTCTTTGGTTCCCTGGTGGTTGTGTGTGTGCTGTGCATTGGTCATTCATTAATACTAATGGGCGGAGCAGCTATCAATCCCCTACGCATGGATGGGACTGCAGACTGTAGCTATGAAGTCAACCATTTTCAAAGGCGATGATTTTGTGCACTTTATGTGATGATCTATTTATGAAATTTTTACTAACCTTGATAAGAGACATGTAGCTGAATTTCCTTTTTTCTTTACTTTTCCTGTGTGGGCATTTTATTCCGGGTCAGATAATCAACTTGTCATTCCTTTTATGCCTATTACAAATGCCAGAGATAGGGAGTCTTCTTTTCGTTTTGCTCCTGTCTGATGTTTGTTTTTGTGAGTCCCTTAACATCTTCAAGGTCAACTTGAAAACATTTACAGTTATGTGTCATCTGATGTACTATACAGTGCTATCTTTCTATGCATTTAGTCTACAGGGCATTCTCTACATTATGTGATGGGACTTTTGTAAATCTAACAGTACAGTTTGGGTCATTCTTATGAAAATATTCTCTTTGGAAAGTACCTGAGAGAATAGGTTATGGGCTGTATATGGTAAGAAAAGATGCACCTTTATAGCTTTCATTAAATAAATTGGTGCAGACATAAAACAATATTAAATTATAATTCATAAAATAATCCCTTTTTTCCTGAAAAGCACATTGCTTCCTGTATAAAAATGGATCAAGCTGAAAATTGACAACTATCTCTGAAATTCCTGAATGTCACAAATATAAATGCATATTCAGACATTTATTCCTAACTGACCTTTGGTTATAACAATTTTTCATTTTTCTTCAATAGGAAACTACAGGCAATCATAATGAATTAAAACTACTTAGAAATGCTGGTAGAAATGATATTTATAATCTACCTATATGGAGAAAAGCATTAATGTATGCTAGAATGGCAGAGCTAAAACTGCATTTTTAAACTCATAAACAAGGATGGCTGAAAATGACAGAAAATATCCTCCAAAAATCTTAATCGTAAATTGCTTGGCTCCTAACTTTGTACAAAGGAGAAAAAATTGCTTTAAGAAAAATACAGAGTGTCTTTTCCCTGTGGCTCATTTATCCCCTTAATACCACCTGGATTGGAGCTTTAATGCACTCCTGGAATAGCACTGAACAATTTGAAACAGATGTGGAAAGCTGAATGTGAAAGGGACAGATTAATGGTTATTTATGAAAGATTGGAAGTTCTCCCAAGTTACAGTGCCCTAAACACTTTCAATGTATGCATGATGGTGCTATGGAGATTACTAAGCGATTTATCACACATGGGTAAGGGCCAGAGCAACTGTCACCCTGGCCAGTCACTCTCTCACTGTCAGAAATACACAGTCTGCCATGGAGGGCGTGGCGGGGGCGGGCGGTGAGATGTGTACAGGGTGGCCATGAATTATGGGAATACAGGTGAATATACAAATTAATTTACTGACTGGATGGATAGCTTTTAGCAAGCACGACTTTGGGAATTATTCTGACCGGCTTCTTTTTTTTTTTTTATTCTTCATTTTTTGTGAGTACGTGAAATGGAACCAAAGGACCAGAAAAGGAGAGAACACCATGACAAAGAACCTGTCTGAAATTGGCCTTTGGTAAGGAATTGATCTCTGATCATAGCTGCAGCTGCACTGTAACCCGTGTCATCAGTTAGATATACATCAGTGTTAGTTGCTGGAAAACAGAAAAAGGCAGTGTCAGACAGCAGGGATGTGGCATCAGAAGAGCTCATTCTCTTCCCAGCGCTGCTATAAAAATCTGTGCAACTGCAGGCAAGGCTCAATGATAAGGATGAGGACAAGATCTGCCACACAGGCCTCACCAGGGTGTTACAAGGATCAAAGAATGAACGTATGTGAAAGCACTTGGTAAATGCCAAAAAATCCCTATTTTTTGTTTTTTCTACAGTATTGCTTTTTGATTTATCTCAGTTTCTTTACTCCTAAATTTTCATTTCTTTGGTTGGCCTATTCACGTCATTAAAATAGAAATACCTGGTTCTGCGTATAATCCCACCATCTTCCTTATTTATATTTATGCAAGTTCGCTAAGCCACAAGTAACAGACTCTCATATGTTTCACCTGAATAGGAATTAATTGCATTGCAGATAGTCCATTTCTTTATCTCAATGCTTTCTTGCTAGTACACACATTTTTTTCATTGTTAATTGCTTCTTATATGTTGAGTAAGGTAAGAAACACATTTTTCTACAGGTGAACACCTTGAAAATTTGCCAGACATAATTGCATTTGGTTATACTGAATGGTCATGACAGTGAATTCCAAAATATTCATGCACACACACACAGGAACAAAACCATAAACCATGTGCTTTTACCATTTCTCAGTCAAAAGAGAACAGGGTCTTTAACTTTTGTCCAATGTATCAACAGTAAACACGAGGTTTTTCAGAAGGCTGTATGAAACTCACATTCCTGGTACAGTTCATCTGTAGGTAAGTGGCTGTCATAAGCTTAGAATTCTGAATAACTCTAAAAAAAACTTGCATCTTGATCTAGGATCTTTGAAATTAAATTTGTCTTCACTTTGTAAAGGTTTATAATTGCATCGAGTCATCAAAATATATGACAAAGGCCTCTTTTATATTTGATGGTTTTTCCAATGCACACAAGATTGTTTATATTTACTATATTTCTGAAATTTTGGCAGACAAAAGTGTCAAAAACTAAAAAAACAATTGTGAAATGTACCCTAAGAAAAAACCCACTAAAAAGCCATAAGCTGTATTTCTACACTTATTAGATGTGAGATGAATATAACAGCAGAATGAGACTTGAGACTGCAGAATATTTTTCTTGCTATCCAAAAAATATATTTTGTGAGTTTCCTGGATTTCTCCAGCAGGGAAGGGAACTCTCTAGTTATGGGTGTCTTGAGGCTTTTTCTCCAGATTCTCACTGGCTAAGACACTATACACAGTGCAATCTTGAATCAAAATCTTATAACTGATGAAAGAAAAATCAGCAAGCAAAAACCAATCTGCATGTAGGTAAGCCAAATCCTAAGTGGTTACTCAATACAAAATCTGGAAAGAAAAACACAGTTCTGCCACATCTTGGAAGAAATCCTATTTGGGGAGAGGCCACATAGCCCCCAAAATAAATCAGGATTACCAAAGGTCCAAAATATAGGTATTTGTTTTTCTACTCCTAACAGACAATTGATGAATGTTTTCCTATCCTTGGTGATTTTAATTTTAAGTAATCACAAAGGAAGTATTCTGAGTAATAGCACCTTACAGATTATATGCTCTTGGCAGCATCAGGCATTTTTAAAGAAATTACTATTCTACTAAGAACAGAATTAGTATTTTAATGAAAAGTGTATTGGCTTCTTAATATGTATTTCTTAATATTTATACTATGCTAGGTACCAGGAGATTAAAAATGAATAACATGGCTACTATCTTCAAGGATCCCTTTCAGATCATGTCTTAACTAGCTTTTGATTTGGTTATTTCCATAGAGTTTTATAGAATTTTGGATCAGAAATAAAACTTTTGTGGTAATACTGATAATTTGATAGGTATAGAGAATCAGGAGCCCAGTATTCTCTTCCTGGCTTTCAGATCTTCAGTAAGTCATTTAATCATTCTTGGCTTCAATATTCTCACCTGTAAAATGACAGACTTTGACCCATGAATTTCTGAGGTCTCTTTTACTACTAAAGTTCTTTGTTTATATGATCACGTTTCCCAAGTCCCTACAGTTCTCCGGTCAGTTACTGTTACCAAGAAATATCTGATCTACAAATTCTTAATTAGGGATACTATGTGTCAGTAATTTAATCTGGTTGTACTTACTTACAGAAGAGAAGAACATTTCAGGTCCTTAATGACTCTCATTCTAACTCAGTGTGAAGTCTTCCATTTTCCAGAGTACACAGGATTGACTTGTTAGGAATGTCATTCCTTCATTCATTCTTTAGGAATTCAGATTACCATGATTAATTAAGATTCAATATATGTTATAATTTGATAAATTATTTGGCCCAAAGCCTTAAGGGTATGCACACGTGCACACTCTATTGAAACCCTTCACAGTATCAGATCAATTGCAGATTGACGGCCCATGGAAGGTATTCTGTGCTTGACACAAACTTGTAGTAATTATGACAGAACATGGCTTATATGGTGGTAAAATAATGGAAGAAAAAGGACCAGATTTCCTCAGAACTTTTTCCTTAATAATGTTACTCTCTATTTGGAAAAGAATAGCTAATACTTTACTGTGAACTTCTACTTAGACAGCAGAGACTTATCTAGTTATATTATAACCTACATTTTGCCCTGTCCCAAATGTAGGTTATAATGGGAAACACGGGAAAAGTACCAGTAAGAACTGTTCATCAAAAATGCCTGTCTTGAGAGTTAACAATTAGGGCCTCACCCACTTTGTCAGGAGGTTTGCCAATTCCCACAATACAGTCTGTACACTTGGAAACATTCCTGCAAACTCAGTTTATGATCTATTCAATCAAAGCCAGTTGGCAGTCACCCAGGGAAAATGATTCTTATAGGCCTTTACTAATGTCTATTATCTTCCATAATCATCTCTCCCGGGCCTCCCTTGTTCTATTACAGCCACATTCTGCCTCTATCTACTTTCCTGTAATTAGGGACCCTGATTTAGCTCAATATTTTGAGGTAAACACCTGTCAAAATAAAGATCTCATAATTACAGGACATACTTATACCAAATCAGCCTCTACTCTTTTCACACAGCTTCTAATCTTCTAATCCACAGTTTCAATTCTGCCTTGGTTTCTCCTAATTTTACACAAGGGATGAGCAAGTGGTGAGAGGCAACGTAGAAGCCAAGCCAAGATCACCTGAGGAACACCTTGAAACTGCTCCAGTACTGCCTAAAAAGGTATCACTGCCATGATAAAAACCAAGTTTCAGATTTCACAAAGAAATGCCCTGGAGTAGGAATCTGACCTAGGAAAAACAGTTCCCAGAGATGTTTACTCTCTGGTTTATAACGCCAAAGCAATGAGTCTTTTGGTATCAGGAATCAAGTTTTCTTAACAAAGGAGATATGGTTCTTTCAGAAATATTTCTTTTGTGTTCTGTTTGCCTCTGACGATGATGCAGTCTGACACTCGAATTTTAGATCAGGAGAAAAAATGCATAGTTTTAGAAAATTCTATTGTAGGTAATATTCTTATGTGTTCTAGAAGGAATCAGAAAAGTCTCCTCCTTATTTAGGGCAAAGGAAAAGAATGCTTTGAAGTGATTTGACAACTAAAGTTGCAGGCAGAGATGTTGGGAGGAAAGATCCACTAATTCCCCTCCACTTTCCTCCCTTCTTTGGACCTCAGAGGATGTCTGGGTCAGGTCCTGTGTTATGGGACAGATGGCTTAAGCACAAAAGGTCAACAGTTCCCACAAGTAAGCACACCATTCCCTAGGCAAAGTTTCTTTTCTGTAAACCCCTGTCCCTCTGTTTCCTTCCCACTCTCCTTGAGGTATCTAAGGCCTTCCTGGTCCAAACCTGCTGTGAAGAAAGGGCTCATGATTTTATCCTGTTTAAATCAACTATGTCCTTCAGAATTTATCATTTGTGATTTTATGTCTAATTATGAAGTAAAAAGTTTAATATCTAACTAAAGAAATTTCAAGAATTGGGTATCAGAATTGGGTGAGCAGAGTGGTCTTCTATGAGCCTGTGTATATTAGCAGGACTCTTCATATTAAATGTGGGGAAGATGAAATTTTAAGTTTTTAAAAAACCAAACTGATACTCATTTTCCCACTTCTGAAAAATGAAGCTCTTTCAAAATCATTAACAATGATCTTTCAAATCAAAATCTTTCAAAATCATTAACAATTACACCGAAATATACTTTCTCCTTTTCAATTTTCTTTCAAGTTTACTTCCTATTTCCTATGATTTTTACAATACCAACATGCTTGTGAGTCATTTAAATATTAAAATCCCCATTTTATTGATAAAGAACTTGAGGACACAAGGTTAAATAGCTTTAAGACTATTCTGAGAGAACAAAGATAAATTTAAATCTGACAAGATGAATGAATACTTTCATGGTTTTTCAAATAACAGCATAAAGTGTAATTTGAGTTAATAAACAATGAATTTGAAAACTTGTAAATAACATATGTATTATGGAAATAGGAGCTCTAACCAGTTATTCATTTTAAACCCATGGACTGAATGCCTTTTATTCTAGGCATTAGAGATGAAGATGTGAAAGCCATGGTTCTTATCTTTCTGGAGTGCTCTAACCGGGCAGGGAGACGGATGAATAAACCATTAGGATACAGTACGATGAGTTACAAGACAGAAGTCCTTTTGGTTTAGAGAAGGTGACCCCCAAATTGAGTCTTGATGGTAAAGAAGGATTTATCTAAGAGAATGTGGGTAGAGGGGAAATTTCAGGCAGAAGGTAAAATATATGTCAGTGACTGAAGGTTTGAGAAAACATGTCTCCTATGAAAAAGATCCCTTCAATTGAACCCTCCAATTTTTTCCAAGTTAGAATGAGAAAAAAATGCACCTGTAAAAAAAAAAAAAATCACCTGGATTGTTTGTTTGAACACAAATAAATATAGCAGTCATGTGGGAAGCAAAAGTTCTTGACAAGGTAAACGAAGACAGACAAGGGTCAACTTGCTGCAGTCACTACCACTGTGTCTTGAGGGCTCAGATGGCGGTAAAGGGGAATTTAACACCTTGTTGCCCACGGCCAAGTCCAGGGCCAACCCCCCCTCCCCCACCCCAGGCTCCTTGCCTCTGGACTCCGTGTGGGTAGGAATGCTTCCCTCCTCTTGAGAATCTCCCTAAGCTCAACTTATTTTCTGACTTTTTATTCTTTCCTTTGAGGCAAAAAAATTTAAAAAGCAAATACTTCTACGTAAAGCAATGTTTTGTTTCCTGATTATTCTACCAAAACAGAACTAAACTGCCTTTAAAAAATGTGTTTTCCTTAAAGGTGTAAAAAATTACAAGTGACTCTCCTAAAACAAAGTCAGGATGGTCTAACATATAGAACTAAAGTAGGAGACCAGAAGTCTGGAAGAGAGTCTAACTTTAATTCTGCACATGCCGTCCTATAGATGGATGATAAATTTGGCCCCTTAAAAACCACAGTTATAATTTACCTTCTTCATGGAGATTTCTGTGAATTAATCAGAATGCGTGTAAAAACATTTTCACTCCTTAGAATAAAGATCATGTAGATGTATGATTTGTAAGTGTGAAGTATCACAACTATTTTCTAGGTTATTTAACTTGCATTGTGGATAAAAATATATATCTTTGGCACACTGATTACAGTTTACTGCTTATAACCGCCTTTTGGTTCCAATTAGCTTACAAAATTCTCCCTGTGGAACAGTTGGGTATTCATAAATGACAATGAAGCAAATAAAACCCCATGATATAGGACACAGGATCCTCACTGTTTCATAAGCTTTATTCTAAGAAGAAAACACATAAAAAGCACTCTATTGTAATGGAAACCATAGATGGCATAGGCAGGATGTTATATTTGCCTGTTTCTCTCGCTTGCCCTCTTTCCCTCTCTGATAAGTAGAATCTGTATCTTTTCTGGGAAAATAAAGTTTCCAATATGAACAAATCTCTTTAGGCCAGAAGGATATTTTCCTCAGTTACTAAGCCCTTATTATCACATATTGCAACACGTTTAGCATCAGTCCAATGACATGATCAGGATTGTTCCATATGTTATACTCAGTAAAAACTGTGCCTTACACCTACACTAGGAAACGTACACAAAATGGCCCATTTCCTATTTTATATTCATTTCACTGGAAGGCAATTTTATAGAACTTTCGAGGAAAGAAAAAGAAAAAGACAACAAAAAAGACTGGGAAAACGAATCCCTTCAATGCAAAGATTGAACAGAGAACATTTTTACAGCTCAAGTGGCAACTCATTGTTTGAAAGAAGTTATAATGAAAATGCAGATAGCCCACTCACTTCAATAGCATTAGAAATTACTGTTGTTATAATAATAATACAGTCTAGACGAATAGCTATTCAAAGAAAGTTCGTTCCTGATAGATAGTAGAGCATAATTTGTATTCTCTGGACATAGAGTATGTAGAAAACATGACAGACTACAATAAAATCCAACTTTCTACACTAATGAGTGAAGTAACTCTCTTGAAAAAACGAGAAAACAGTTTAGCTTAGAAAGCATAATTTCTTGAAAATTTCCAAATAAGCCAAAGCACTTAACTAGTACAAAAGACATTTTTGGAATGCAAATGCAAAGCCACTGTAACAGCCCAATAACAATTCTAGATTAATATCCTCAGGTTTAACTCTAGATATATTTGTAACAATATGATGTACAAAAACTCTTACTTAAAAACTTAAAATGGAAACCAGCTGCATCACTTTATCCTGAGCTTTGATCATTCCTCAGATCACTAAGGCCATGAGATTAGAAACCAGTTGTCTTGTTTGTGGTCCTCCCCAGATGAAACACAGTCAGACACATAGTAAGCAATTTATTAGTATTTGCATGGATGAATCGGTGGATCATTCATCCCTGAATTGATGAATGGGTGAATAAATAGAAGCTACTGTTTAACGAGCACTGTGCTAGAACTCTTTCATATATTATTTATTTTATTCTGTATGCATTTTACAGATGATAAAGCTGAGGTGCACAGAGTAAGTAGTCTATAAAGGTTATGCTGCTAGATGGCAGAATCAGTAACTAATACTCAGCAAAATGAGCTATAATTTCCTAAGTTCTAGCACAGGAAAGAAAAACACTTAACTTGCTTCCCTGGTGCTAATTATGTACAATCTCAAATGAGACCAAACCAATTGAGTAGAGACCAAAGAGAGTTGCTTAAAAACTATCTTCTCAGAAGCAAATGAAAAAGAAAAACTCCCCAAGGCAGGAGTCACATCGTTAGGGTGCAGACCATAAAGCACTTGTCACCTTGAACATGAAAACTGGCACATTAACGTACATGATCCACTGTAAACACACTTACAGACTCACATGATTTCAGAGAATCAAACCAGCAACATTCTTTATATGCTTAGACCCAACAAGGAAGAGAGTTTTGTTCAGAAATTTAAAAAACATGTCACTGTAAATCATGCCACTGAGTAAGTACACATTCAGGCCAGTTTCCTACAGTACTTCCCACATGTACAGCCTGTAAAACAAAAGCTGATTTTATCACGACAGCCTTAAAGTATTGCAAAATCTTAAGTGCCTTTTGAATTGGACAAAACAATTGTATCAAGTTCAGTATGAAGGCTGCAGCAACTATATTTTCAATGTATACAGATTCTTTGAAAATATACCCTTTACTCGGTATCTGTCAGAGCCAAAGTACTGAGTTCATTTTAACACCATGTTTTGTAGTTAGTTTGCTATAAATGACCAAATAGTGAGCTGGGGATAATGCCCTAACTCTCAAGGAATCTTACCAATTGGATCATCTAGTCCGTGGCTCACATTAAATTTATCTGGGATTGTATACAATCTACTCACGCCTGGGCTCAATCCAGACTAACTGTATCCTAATCTCTGGAAGTGGAGTTGTGTGTTGACATTTTACAAGGCACCCCCCACCCCCCCCACCCCACCAGATAACTCAGTCAGAGTTGTGAGCTCTGCTCTGGTCCAGCCCCACTCTTGTAACAAATGAAGAAATTAAGCCACATAGCGATTAACTGACTTGACCCAGTCATAGAGCTATTTGGCTACAGATGCATGACTTGAATCCACGTTTTCTCATTCTGCCACTACTCCTTTCAATAAGGCTAGTGTCTGTTAGCTAAAAATCCTTTGACTGGCTTAGAGGTACCCATAAGAGAATTCTGACCTACGCTATATCCTTGTCAGAAATACTTGGTGAACTTGTAACATATCTTGGCAATTCAAACAGAGCACTAGCTGCCAGCAGGCATGAAGGGTTCTTCTAAAGACAGTCAACCTAATGTCAAACCAATAATTGGAGCTGATAAAGTGTGAGCTATGTCTGAGCAGTGAGTACAGAGCTGATACTCAATACACACTTGCTGAACTGAACTAAATGTGCTAATTGTTTTCCTCTGTTCTAGACATTAGCCTTTCTCGTTCCTATCATATATCATCCCCTTAACAGATATACACACACGTTTTGTCATCCAGTGGTTCTGATTTCTCCTGAGAGTTTCCAAAGCCATTATACCGTCATACGAGAAACACCGCATGTTTCCAGGCTGCCGAAATGAAATGACAATAATTGCTTTCTTCTTGTCTAAAGAGAACAGAAGGCTGTACAATTTAGTAAAAGAGTGCTGGGGCTTCCTGTTCGTTACTACATCCTAACAAGAAAGAAGCTGAATGGGCTGAAAAAGCAACAACTCTGCTTGGATCCATAAGAGAGGGGAAGACACAGGACAAACCTTGGCCCTGAAGACCAGAGAGACAGACAGGCAAACACAGGGAGTCACAGCTTAGAGGAGAGACTCACCAGCAGAAACTACTACAAGACCCAGTGCCAACGCAGTGGCAGGAAAACCTGCACTGTAACTGACAAGTTGCTGGCAGCTTAGTGTCAACAACCCTCAGAGTTAAAAACTCCGGGAGCCCAGTCACTGGGGGACCCCATCATAGTGTAAGACTTACCTTAAGGAGCTCAACCAGATTCCCATGGTAAATATGGGAAAAAAAACATCCCTCTTGGCTACAGGCAGAGGGAGGGCAAAAGGCATTCCCCTCTTAACAATGCCTGCCCTCAGAGGAAATTAGTTAACCAGAGCACAACCTGCTGGGGTATTTTCAGAGCCTACCTGACCTGGGGAAGAAGAAAACTCAACTCCAGCCCACTCTAGCCATCCTATCCCACCTTAGAGGGGAGCAAGAAAACTGAAAACAAAACAAAACAAAACCTGGGAAGTTTATCATCCAGAGGCACAAGCTCACTAAAAAATGGGACCTAATCATAGGACTAACTAATATTTCCCCTCCTGCCACACTTCACCACAACACTAAAGGCCTATTTTACAGCAGTTCCCTTTACCCAGTACCTCACACCTGGCTACCCAAGAAAAAACTTACAAGACATACCAAAAGGCTACCTAACCTCACAGTGTGTTAGTTTGCTCATTTATAAAATGGGGATAAGAATAGTATTTTTTATAGAACTTTCATTAGCATTATACGTGTTACTATATGTAAAGCATGCTTAGAACTCTACCTTGTACATAAAAAAGGTATAATGAACATTAGTCATTAGTGCTATTGTTGTCATTATTGTCGCAAGAAAGGAATAAATAAGAGGGAATTCTGTCCAGGTCTGCCGGAAACAGGGCTAGGAGTAAGAAGGTAGATGGGACAGGAAAGGCTTCACAGAGGAGGCTCCAAATGGGCTGGAGTAGCAGCAGGAAGGTGTACACGGGAGGGATGGAGGGCACATAGCATGTGGGCCACCCATGAGAGATGAGGTCAGAGAAGCAGGCAAGGATTGGACACGGATCCTCGGGTTCACAAATGCTTCCATTCAGACTGTGAAATGTGAATTCGTATGGTCGAAGGAAGACCCTGGAAGACTTTAACAAGGGATTATGTAATTCACTGCAATGTGAACTTTGTAGTGGTGGGAGGGTAACAGGAAGACAAATTCTGGAGGTGAGGAGACCAGTTAGAAGGTGATCGCAGATGTCAAGCAGCAGCTGATTAGAGTAGAAACTAGGCAGTGACAGTAGAGATGGAGAGGAAGAAATGCATTGAGAGCTAGTCAGAGGATAAAATGAGGCATATTTGATGACTAAGGAGATGAGGAGGCGGTGAGAGAATGGAAGGAATAGAGAATATAGCAAGATGCCAGACTTGAGTGGAGGACGGTGGATGGATTGGATGGTATGTCATCAATCAATAAGGATACAGAACACTTGAACAACACTATCAATTACTTGGACTTCATTGGCATTTGTAGGACATCCCACCCCAAAAAGTAGAATACACATTCTTTTCAACTGTACACAGAACATTTCTCAAGATAGACCACTTTCTGGGCCATAAAATAATTCTTAATAAATTAAAAATGATTTAAGTCATACAAACTATTTTCCCTTATGATATAGAATTAAATTAGAAATCCCAAATATTTGGAAACTTAATAATGCACCTCTAAGTAACCCATAAGAAGAAAGTGAAAGGGAAATTAGAAAGTATTTTGAACTGACTTAAAATAAAAATACCAAATAAACACACCAAAATTTGGGGGACAGGCAGCAAACGTAGTACTTAGAAACTTTTAGTGCTAAATGTCTATATTAGAAGAAGAAAGTTCTCAAATCAGCAAGCAAATATTCTACCTTAGGAAACTAGAAAAATAAGAGCAAATTAAACCCAAAATAATAAGAAGAAAGGAAGTAATAACCAAACTAGTTCTAGGTACTTTTGCTGTAAGCATTTTTGTTGCAAACATTTTTGTCACGTTAACTAACTGGTCATAAAGCAACTTTGCAGCAAAAGATAAAACAACTGGTTGACGGTTTTTGGTTTGACAATTTGGTTTCAACTGGTTGAGATGTGTGAGCATTTCTTCCAGTCAGCAATGTTACTGATGGCTTTATCCAGCTGACAGATGAAGTTGATTTGCCCCAAGAGTTGTTTCTTATTTTGAAACACATTATGTTGGAGGAGAAAGAGGCTGAGGGCCTTGAAGGTGCAGAGTTGAACCCACATTTCCCCTAGAAATTTGTAATGTCTATCAACAGACATGTGACAATATACCAAGAACAAACAACAGTGCAGAGGCTTTCACAACACAATACAAAGCTCAGGTACGAATATGCATCCTAGTGTTTGGAAACTGATACCCCTCTTAAGGAAGAAATTTTAGTGAAAAAGAGAAAGTGTAATGCCAAACAAAGAGACAAATCAACAAACAAACAATATATATACATATATATATATAATACTATGAACAAAAGACTTGGAAGATAAGTGCTTAGGGACAACCCACAAAATAAAATCAGTTATTTGTGCAGTACTGTCATGAATCTACTACACATATTTTATTTTTCATTATTTCATCTTTTATGGCAACATCTTTTATGGCAAGACTACCTTATGGCCAATTAATTATGAGGCAAAAATGCCTGTGGCAAAGATGTCTACGGCAAAGATGCTTAAGGCGAAAAATACTAGACATAAACCAGACCAGAGCAGAAATCACTGAAATGGGACACAGTAAAATAATAGAGGGAACCAATGAAACCAAATGCTGGTTCTATGAAAAGAGCAACAAAATTCATAACAGTTACAGGCATACCTCATTTTTAGTGTACTTTATTGTGCTTTGCAGATACTGCATTTTTTTACAAATTGGAAGTTTGTGGCAACCCTGTGTCAAACAATTCTCTCAGCACCATTTTCCAATAGCATTTGCTCACTTCATGCCTCTGTGTCACATTTTGGTAATTCTCTCAATATTTCAAACTTTTTCATTATTATTTTATTTGTTATGGTGATCTGTGATCAGTGATCTTTGATGTTACTACTATGACTCACTGAAGGCTCAGATAATAGCATTTTTTAGCAATAAAGTATTTTAAAATTAAGGTATGAACTTTTTAAAAGACATAACACTATTGCACACTTAACAGACTACAGTATAGTGTAAACATAACTTTTATACTCACTGGGAAATTTAAAAATTTGTGTGATTTGCTTTATTGAGGTGGTCTGGAACCAAACCTGCAATATCTCTGAGGTATGCCTGTAGTTAGATTGACCAGAAAAAAAAAAGAGAGAAGACGCAGATTACCAATGTCAGAAATGAGAGAGATGACACCACAGATTCTACACACAAACTACCAAAGCTCACTCCAAAGGAAATACATAACCTAGATAGCCATATATTTACTAAAGAAATTGAATTTGTAATTGAAAAAAATCTTCTTACAAAGGAAACTCCGGGCCTCAATAGCTTCTTGGTAAATTTTACAAAACAATTCAGGAAGAAATAATAATGCTGATTCTTTCAGAAAATTTATGAGAATAGTTCCCAATTCATTCTTTGAGTATTAAACTATTACCATTCCCAGCAAACCAGGACTAGAAGGGAAAGTCCTCAACTTGATAAAGGGCATTTATGAAAAACTACAGATAACATAATATCTAATGGTAAAGGAGTTAATGCTTTCCCTCTAAGATCAAAAATAAAGCAAGGATGTACTCTCTTACTACCACCATTCGACATTTTACTGGAGGTCCTGGACACTGTCACAAGGCAAGAAAAAGACATCAAAGGCATCCAGATTGCAGAGGAAGAAGTAAAACTGTGTTTATACATTGACAACATAATTGTCTAAAAAAAATCTACTTCTATCTATAGAAAAAAGCTACTAGAACTACTATGTGAGTTCAACAAGGTTTCAGGATAAAAGATCAATTTACAAAAATCAGTTTATTTCTATATACTAGCAATAAACAGTAGAAATTGAAATTTTAAAACTACCATTTATAGTAGCATCAAAATGAAATATGAAATAATTATAGATAAATATAACAAAAGGTGTGCATGTCTTCTACTCTGACAATGACAAAACACTGCTGAGAATTTAAAGACCTAAATAAATGGAGAGATGTATCATGGTCAGTAGTCAGAAGACTCAATATTGTTAAAATGTCAATTCTCCCATATTGATCTACAATTCAACACAATCCCAATCAAAATCCCAGCAAGCTTTTATTGGTGAAATTGTCAAGATATTCTAAAGTTCATATGAAATGCAAAGCACCTAAAATAGCCAAAACATCTTTGGACAAAAAAAATGTGGAGAACTAAGACTACTGATTTTAAGACTTACTATTAGCTGCAATAATCAAAACAGCATCATATTGGTACAAATATGGAGAAAAAGATCAGAAAAACAGAGGGTGCAGAAACAGACCTACACATATATGAAAAAACTTTTCTACAAATGTAAAGGCAATGCAGTGGAGAAATGATTTTCAACAAATGGTGCTGGAACACACTGAATCCATATGCAAAATAATAACCATTATTACCATAAACAAAAATAGCTCAAAATGGATCATAAACCTAAATGTAAAACTTAAAACTACAAAGCTTCTAGAAGAAAACACGGGGAAATATCTTTGTTGCCTTGGGGAAGGCAAAGATTTCTTTGATACAGTGCTCATAGCTTCTCAAAGGAACAAGTTAACAAATTGGACTATATCAAAAGTAAACACTTCTGCTCTATGCATAACATTATTAAGATAATAAAAAGGCAAGCCACAGGCTAGGAGAAAATATATGGAAATAATATAATTTATCAAGGACTTGTATTCAAAATATATAAGGGACTCCCAAAATTCAATAATTAGAAAACAGACAACCCATTAAAAAATTTGACAAAATATTTGAACAAGCACTACATCAGTGAAGTTATATGTATGGAAAATAAGCACAGAAAAAGATGCTCAATATCAGTAGTCATTAGGGAAATGTAAATCAAGACCACAATGAGATACCACTATATACCTGTTAGAACAGATAAATTTAAGAAGACTGACCATACCCAACACTGGTGAGGATATACTGCACCTAGAAGTGTCATATACAGCTGGTGGAACTGTAACTTGATAAAGTCACTTAGAAAAACAGTTTGGTAGTCTCTCAAAAAATTAAACATATATCTACTTATGATCTCCTTTCAGTATTTACCTAAGAGAAATGAAAACATGTGTCCATACAAAGACTTAAATGTTCATAGCGGCTTTTTTTTTCGAGAATGGAAATAAACTTTTTATTCAATTAATTAGTAAAATCCAAATTTTTTTATTGTATAAGCTCATGTTTTACCTTTTAATGTTTTATATCTGCAGCTTTATGTGTGGAGAAGTTTATTTAAACTTCAACTCATAATTATTTTCTGTATATTTCCCCATAATAATGTACATTTATGAATTTGACTTGCAGATGTCTATCTGTATAGTTTCTCTTTCAGAACAATAGAAATGATATAATAATAACAACAACAATCACACATATAGCATTTACTTTGTGCCAGGCATTATCTAAAGTGATTTACATATATTAACCAAATTAATCTTCACAATAAATTGTGATATATATATTAGCATTGGTGACATTTACATCTGAGGAACTGTGGGACAGAGAAGTTAAATAACTTGCTCAAATATATACAGCACTTAGTCATTGGTTAAGATGGATTTCAACCCAGACAATTTTTTCTAAATGCCATACCCTTAAATCCTGTCTTATAGTCTCAATACACATGAAGTAGATTATGTTGATTTTGAAAATTTAAAAAACAGGGATTGCCTTTTCTCACCACTACCCAAATACCCCATCTTGCTATTATTGCCTTTTATCTATTTTAGCTTGTTTCCCCTACTCAAATGTGCTCTGCATTTTTACATATAAAATGCCTACTAAACTAACAAGACCTAGACTGAATTATATGTTCATTTTTTTATTTTTTAACATCTTTATTGGAGTATAATTGCTTAATAATGTTGTGTTAGTTTCTGCTGTATAACAAAGTAAATCAGCTATACGTATACATATATCCCCATATCCCCTCCCCCTTGCGTTTCCCTCCCACCCTCCCTATCCCACCCTTCTAGGTGGTCACAAAGCACCGAGCTGATCTCCCTGTGCTATGCGGCTGCTTCCCACTAGCTATCTGTTTTACATTTGGTAGTATATGTAAGTCCATGCCACTCTCTCACTTCATCCAAGCTTACCCTTCCCCATCCCCGTGTCCTCAAGTCCATTCTCTACGTCTGCATCTTTATTCCTGTGCTGCCCCTAGGTTCTTCAGAACCTTTTTTTTTTTTTTTTAGATTCCACATATATGTGTCAGCATATGGTATTTGTTTTTCTCTTTCTGACTTACGTCACTCTGTATGACAGCCTCTAGGTCCATCTACCTCACTACAAATAACTCAATTTCGTTTGTTTTTATGGCTGAGTAATATTCCATTGTATATATGTGCCACATCTTCTTTATCCATTCATCTGTTGGTGGACACTTAGGTTGCTTCCATGTCCTGGCTATTGTAAATAGTGCTGCAATGAACATTGTGGTACATGTCTCTTTTTGCATTACGGTTTTCTCAGGGTATATGCCCAGTAGTGGGATTGCTGGGTCATATGGTAGTTCTATTTTTAATTTTTTAAGGAACCTCCATACAGTTCTCCACAGTGGCTGTATCACTTTACATTCCCACCAACAGTGCAAGAGGGTTCCCTTTTCTCCACACCCTCTACAGCATTTATTGTTTGTAGATTTTTTGGTGATGGCCATTCTGACCAGTGTGAGGTGATACCTCATTGTAGTTTTGATTTGCATTTCTCTAATGATTAGTGATGTTGAGCATCCTTTCATGTGTTTGTTGGCAATCTGTATATCTTCTTTGGAGAAATGTCTGTTTAGTTCTTCTGCCCATTTTTGGATTGGGTTGTTTGTTTTTTTGATATTGAGCTGCATGAGCTGCTTGTATATTTTGGAGATTAATCCTTTGTCAGTTGCCTCGCTTGCAAATCTTTTCTCCCATTCTAAGGGTTGTCTTTTCATCTTGTTTATGGTTTCCTTTGCTGTGCAAAAGCTTTTAAGTTTCATTAGGTCCCATTTGTTTATTTATGTTTTTATTTCCATTTCTCTAGGAGGTGGGTCAAAAAGGATCTTGCTGTGATTTATGTCACAGAGTGTTCTGCCTATGTTTTCCTCTAAGAGTTTTATAGTGTCTGGCCTTACATTTAGGTCTTTAATCCATTTGGAGTTTATTTTTGTGTATGGTGTTAGGGAGTGTTCTAATTTCATACTTATACATGTAGCTGTCCAGTTTTCCCAGCACCACTTATTGAAGAGGCTGTCTTTTCTCCACTGTATATTCTTGCCTCCCTTATCAAAGATAAGGTGACCATATGTGTGTGGGTTTATCTCTGGGCTTTCTGTCCTGTTCCACTGATCTATATTGCTGTTTTTGTGCCAGTACCATACTGTCCTGATTACTGTAGCTTTGTAGTAGAGTCTGAAGTTAGGTAGCCTGATTCCTCCAGCTACGTTTTTCTTTCTCAAGATTGCTTTGGCTATTCGGGGTCTTTTGTGTTTCCATACAAATTGTGAAATTTTTTGTTCTAATTCTGTGAAAAATGCCATTGGCATTTTGAGAGGGATTGCATTGAATCTATAGATTGCTTCGGGTAGTAGAGTCATTTTCACAATGTTGATTCTTCCAATCCAGGAACATGGTATATCTCTCCACCTGTTTGTATCATCTTTAATTTCTTTCATCAGTGTCTTATAGTTTTCTGCATACAGGTCTTTTGTCTCCTTAGGTAGGTTTATTCCTAGGTATTTTATTCTTTTTGTTGCAATAGTAAATGGGAGTGTTTCCTTAATTTCTCTTTCAGATTTTTCATCATTAGTGTATGGGAATGCAAGAGATTTCTGTGCATTCATTTTGTATCCTGCTACTTTACCAAATTCATTGATTAGCTCTAGTAGTTTTCTGGTAGCATCTTTAGGATTCTCTATGTATAGTATCATGTCATCTGCAAACAGTGACAGTTTTACTTCTTCTTTTCTGATTTGTATTCCTTTTATTTCTTTTTCTTCCCTGAATGCTGTGGCTAAAACTTCCCAAACTATGTTGAATAATAGTGGTGAGAGTGGGCAATCTTGTCTTGTTCCTGATCTTAGTGGAAACGGTTTCAGTTTTTCACCACTGAGAACGATGTTGGCTGTGGTTTTGTCATATATGGCCTTTACTATGTTGAGGTAAGTTCCCTCTATGCCTACTTTCTGGAGAGTTTTTATCATAAATTCGTGTTGAATTTTGTCAAAAGCTTTTTCTGCATCTATTGAGACGATCATATGGTTTTTATTCGCCAATTTGTTAATATGGTGTATCACATTGATTGATTTGCATATATTGAAGAATCCTTGCATTCCTGGGATAAACCCCACTTGATCATGGTATATGATCCTTTTAATGTGCTGTTGGATTCTGTTTGCTAGTATTTTGCTGAGGATTTTTGCATCTATGTTCATCAGTGATATTGGCCTGTAGTTTTCTTTTTTTGTGACATCTTTGTCTGGTTTTGGTATCAGGGTGATGGTGGCCTCATAGAATGAGTGCGGGAGTGTTCCTCCCTCTGGTATATTTTGGAAGAGTTTGAGAAGGATAGGTGTTAGCTCTTTTCTAAATCTCTTGATAGAATTCACCTGTGAAGCTATCTGGTCCTGGGCTTTTGTTTGTTGGAAGACTTTTAATCACAGTTTCAATTTCAGTGCTTGTAATTGGTCTGTTTATATTTTCTATTTCTTCCTGGTTCAGTCTCGAAAGGTTGTGCTTTTCTAAGAATTTGTCCATTTTTTCCAGGTTGTCCATTTTACTGGCATATAGTTGCTTGTAGTAATCTCTCATGATCCTTTGTATTTCTGCAGCATCAGTTGTTACTTCTCCTTTTTCATTTCTAATTCTGTTGATTTGAGTCTTCTCCCTTTTTTTCTTGATGAGTCTGGCTAATGGTTTATCAATTTTGTTTATCTTCTCAAAGAACCAGCTTTTAGTTTTATTGATCTTTGCTATTGTTTCCTTCATTTCTTTTTCATTTATTTCTGATCTGATCTTTATGATTTCTTTCCTTCTGCTAACTTTGGCGCATTTTTGTTCTTCTTTCTCTAATTGCTTTAGGTGTAAGGTTGAATTGTTTATTTGAGATTTTTCTTATTTCTTGAGGTAGGACTCTATTGCTATAAACTTCCCTGTTAGAACTGCTTTTGTTGCATCCCATAGGTTTTGGGTCATCGTGTTTTCATGGTCATTTGTTTCTAGGTATTCTTTGATTTCTTCAGTGATCTCTTGGGTATTTAGTAGTGTATTGTTTAGCCTCCATGTGCTTGTATTTTTACAGTTTTTTTTCCCTGTAATTGATATCTAGTCTCATAGCGTTGTGGTCGGAAAAGATACTTGATATGATTTCAATTTTCTTAAATTTACCAAGGCTTGATTTGCGACCCAAGACATGATCTATCCTGGAGAATGTTCCATGAGCACTTGAGAAGAAAGTGTATTCTGTTGTTTTTGGATGGAATGTCCTATAAATATCAATGAAGTCCATCTTATTTAATGTATCATTTAAAGCATGTGTTTCCTTATTTATTTTCATGTTGGATGATCTGTCCATTGGTGAAAGTGGGGTGTTAAAGTCCCCTACTATGTTTGTGTTATTGTTGATTTCCCCTTTTATGGCTGTTAGTATTTGCCTTATGTATTGAGGTGCTCCTGTGTTTGGGTGCATAAATATTTACAATTGTTATATCTTCTTCTTGGATTGATCCCTTGATCATTATGTAGTGTCCTTCTTGGTCTCTTGTAATAGTCTTTATTTTAAAGTCTATTTTGTCTGATATGAGAATTGCTACTCCTGTTTTCTTTTGATTTCCATTTGCATGGAATATCTTTTTCCATCCCCTCACTTTCAGTCTGTATGTGTCCCTAGGTCTGAAGTGGGTCTGTTGTAGACAGCATATATACGGGTCTTGTTTTTTGATCCATTCAGCCAGTCTATGTCTTTTGGTTGGAGCATTTAATCCATTTACATTTAAGGTAATTATCAATATGTATGTTCCTATTACCATTTTCTTAATTGTTTTGGGTTTGTTTTCGTAGGTCTTTTCCTTCTCTTTTGTTTCCTGCCTAGAGAATTTCATTTAGTATTTGTTGTAAAGCTGGTTTGGTGGTGCTGAATTCTCTTAGCTTTTGCTTCTCTGTAAAGGTTTTAATTTCTCTGTCAAATCTGAATGAGATCCTTGCTGGGTACAGTAATCTTGGTTGTAGGTTTTTCTCTTTCATCACTTTAAATACGTCCTGTCACTCCCTTCTGGCTTGCAGAGTTTCTGCTGAAAGATCAGCTGTTAACCTTATGGGGATTCCCTTGTATGTTATTTTTCCCTTGCTGCTTTTAATATTTTTTCTTTGTATTCAATTTTTGATAGTTTGATTAATGTGTCTTGGTGTGTTTCTCTTTGGATTTATTCTGTGTGGAACCCTCTGTGCTTCCTGGACTTGATTGACTGTTTCCTTTCCCATATTAGGGAAGTTTTCAACTATAATTTCTTTAAATACTTCCTCAGTCCCTTTCTTTTTCTCTTCTTCTTCTGGGACCCCTATAATTCAAATGTTGGTGCGTTTAATGTTGTCCCAGCGGTGTCTGAGACTGTCCTCAATTCTTTTCATTCTTTTTTCTTTATTCTGCTCTGCGGTAGTTATTTCCACTATCCTATCTTCCAGGTCACTTATCCGTTGTTCTGCCTCAGTTCTTCTGCTATTGATTCCTTCTAGAGAATTTTTAATTTCATTTATTGTGTTGTTCATCATTGTTTGTTTGCTCTATATTTCTTCTATGTCCTTGTTAAACGTTTCTTGTATTTTCTCCATTCTGTTTCTAAGATTTTGGATCATCTTTACTACCAGTACTGTGAATTCTTTTTCAGGTAGACTGCCTATTTCCTCTTCATTTGTTTGGTCTGATGGGTTTTTACCTTGCTCCTTCATCTGCTGCGTATTTCTCTGTCTTCTCATTTTGCTTAACTTACTGTGTTTGGGGTCTCCTTTTCACAGGCTGCAGGTTCGTAGTTCCCGTTGTTTTTGGTGTCTGCCCACAGTGGGTAAGGTAGGTTCAGCAGGTTGTGTAGGCTTCCTGGTGGAGGGGACTGGTGCCTGTGTTCTGGTGGATGAGGCTGGATCTTGTCTTTCTGGTGGGCAGGACCACATCCAGTGGTGTGTTTTGGGGTGTCTGTGAACTTATTATGATTTTAGGCAGCCTCTCTGTTAATGGGTGGAGTTGTGTTCCTGTCTTGCTAGTTGTTTGGCATGGGGTATCCAGCACTTGAGCTTGCTAGTCATTGAGTGGAGCTGGGTCTTAGTGTTGAGATGGATATCTCTGGGAGAGCTCTCGCTGATTGATGTTATGTGAGGCCAGGAGGTTTCTGGTGAACCAATGTCCTGAACTCAGCTCTCACACCTCAGAGGCTCAGGCCTGACACCTGGCCAGAGCACCAAGATTCTGTCAGCCACATGGCTCAGAAGAAAATGGAGAAAAAAAGAAAGAAAGAAAAAAATAATAAAATAAAATAGTTATTAAGATAAAAATAAAAAAGTATTATTAAAATGAAAAAATAAAAAGAGAGGAGAGCAACCAAACCAATAAACAAATCCTGCAATGATAACAGGAGCTAAAAACTATACTAAGATAAACATAAAAATCAGAAACTAGTCAGTCGCATACAGCAAACCCCAAGTCTACAGTTGCTCCCAAAGTCCACCACCTCAATTTTGGGATGATTCATTGTCTATTCAGGTATTCCACAGATGCAGGGTACATCAAGTTGATTGTGGAGATTTAATCAGCTGCTCCTGAGGCTGCTGGGAGAAATTTCCCTTTCTTTTCTTTGTTCGCACAGCTCCCAGGGTTCAGCTTTGAATTTGGCCCCGCCTCTGCATATAGGTCGTCCTCTGGCGTCTTTTCTTCGCCCAGACAGGTAGGGGTTTAAGGAGCGGCTGATTAGGGGGCTCTGGCTCACTCAGGCTGGGGAGAGGGGGGAGTACAGAATGCGGGGTGAGCCTGCAGCGGCAGAGGCCGGTGTGACGTTGCCACAGCCTGAGGCATGCTGTGTGTTCTCCTGGGTAAGTTGTCCCTGGATCACGGGACCCTGGTAGTTGCGGGCTGCACAGGTTCCCGGGAGGGGCGGTGTGGAGAGTGACCTGTGCTCGCACACAGGCTTCTTGGTGGCGGCAGCAGCAGCCCTAGCGTCTCCTGCCCGTCTCTGGGGTCCGAGCTGATAGCCGCGGCTCACGCCCATCTCTGGAGCTCGTTTAGGCGGCGCTCTTAATTCCCTCTCCTCGTGCACCCCAAAACAATGGTCTTTTGCCTCTTAGGCAGTTCCAGAGTTTTTCCCGGTCTCTCTCCCAGTTAGCTGTGGCGCACTAACCCCTTCAGGCTGTGTTCACGCAGCCAACCCCAGTCCTCTCCCTGGGATCCGACCTCCGAAGCCCGAGCCTCAGCTCCCAGCCCCGCCCACCCCGACGGGTGAGCAGACAAGCCTCTCGGGCTGGTGAGTGCTGGTCGGCACCGCTCCTCTGTGCGGGAATCTCTCCGCTTTGCCCTCCGCACCCCTGTTGCTGTGCTCTCCTCCGTGGCTCCGAAGCTTCCCCCCTCCGCCACCCGCAGTCTCCGCCTGCGAAGGGGCTTCCTAGTGTGTGGAAACCTTTCCTCCTTCACAGCTCCCTCCCACTGGTGCAGGTCCCGTCCCTATTCTTTTGCCTCTGTTTTTTCTTTTTTCTTTTGCCCTACCCAGGTACGTGTGGAGTTCCTTGCCTTTTGGGAAGTCTGAGGTCTTCTGCCAGCGTTCAGTAGGTGTTCTGTAGGAGTTGTTCCACATGTAGATGTAT